>NC_142019.1:8744488-8991988 GCF_049901735.1 Notechis scutatus | reverse complement strand
TTGTGTGATGCAAAGGACATGTCCTCTGGCTACAGAAGCTCCTTGGTAAGTTGGACCATAGTGTGTTGGGGCAGGACACCATCTTCCAGGGCTTCTGAGTGCACCAAGCCAAGGGCAGGCTGCACACCATACATGACACCCATATTTTCCTCCCTCTTTCGCTATCTGGGGGGGCGGAGATGGTGGCTATAGAGGAACCCTAGCAAACAGAGTACCACCACTACCCCCAATGGGGTCTGCTGTGTGTACTCCCCTCCTGCTAACATTAGGACCATCTCTCTTACTGGCACCACTCCTTTCCTGGCATGGCTGGCATTGGCTCCAGACCCTTCGAGAGAAGCGTTCCGTGATTGTTCTTCGGACCCAAACCATGCGTTCATGTGGTTGACTTACCAAAGCCTATGATGACACCAAGAGCCAGTTCGTAAGAGTGCATCATTACTTCCCAGTGGCTTGCTTGGCCGGGGCATCGCAGTGTCCATGTCCCTTTTTGAAAGTCCCCTTTCAAGCAAGTCCCGGGCCAAGTTTAGCTTTAGGTGTTCTTGATGGTCAATTTGAAATCGGGCTGGGAAGAAAGCGTCTGGGTCTGGTGGAAGTAGGGGTTGACGTACACTTCTCCCAGGATGCCTTCATCGTCCTCTTCATCCTCAGCCAAGTCAAAGAATGCTTTCAGAAGGTCCGGCTGGATAAAGTGCAGGGCAATCACCACTATGCCAACAAGGAAGCA
The DNA here is from genome assembly GCF_049901735.1 of Notechis scutatus. NCBI lineage: Eukaryota > Metazoa > Chordata > Lepidosauria > Squamata > Elapidae > Notechis > Notechis scutatus. The sequence continues at coordinate 8,991,261 of NC_142019.1, read as the reverse complement.
GAAGAGCCCTAGAAGAGAGGGAGACGGGCAGCATGAAACAGGGGCACCCCCAAAACATCCCTCAGCTTTGCTTTCCGACACATGTGCTGTACCCACGCACGGTAACAGTCCAGGGAAAAGGTTAACTAGCATATTTGCACCACTTGCTGACTCTGGTTAAATTATAAACTGTCAACTCCTAAAATATTTCTATGGTCTTTTTAGAGTTGCCAATAGAAAGGGAATGGGGAGCAGTGGGCAGCTTGCATTCCATAAATGTTTTCAAAGATAGTTCCTAGGTGACCGAAGTTTTTGCCGTGAAAAATTCTAACTGGAGAATATGAATTATGATACACCCAGGGGGTGGGGGGGAAACCAGGGTCAAGGGTGACAATGAATGATGTGTCTCAGAGTTGGCTACACTCAGGTAGCGCTGGTATGTTTACTCTTAATAAATCTTCTTTTAAGTTTTGGAAGTTTGGCTAGAGACTCATGATTTAAATGGGGGTAACTGCTGGAGCCCTGACATAAACCTTACTTAGAATTATGAAGTTGGCTTGCTTTTGGGATTAATGAGTTGTGTGCACCCAGCCTGGTTGTGATGCAAGTAAAAAATGAGCAGCACTTGGATCACACCATCGTTGCTGACCCTATGACTTCCTTAACCACAAGCTGTAGGGACACCGCTGATCCAGGTAGATAAGCCCACCCAGAGGAGGAGGAGACTGTCCCAATTTGTCTACTCAAGTCTACTCAAGGTGAACCTCAAGAAACAACTATGGCTGGGAGCTCCATGGATGAAATAATGGCCTGCAGAGGAATGGCCAGGACTGAAATTTCTTCGCTTCCAGAAAAAAAAAAAAACACACCCTTTGGGATGCTCACCTGTGGCCAGAGTGAGCCAGAACGATGCCCCATAGGCCAACTTCAGGGATGCCATCCCAAACTGGATGGCACACCAGGCGTTCCTCCCTGTGGAGAAGGACAGGAGCGCAAAGATGAGGAAGGCTCCCGTGACAAGAAGCATGAAGCCGCCATAAACTGGGACTGGCATGGAGAAGAGCATGTTGGAGATGAGCCACGCACAGAAGGCCACCCTGCAGTTGCAAAGAAGAAAGAAAACAAGGGTTAGGGGAGGGGGCCAGAGGAGGTCTGGGGTTCAGGTGGGCATCTGCTGGAAATAGGGTTAGCATTGGGTAGAATTCCCTTTTTTTATATTTAACTCATTCATATTTTTAGTACTTATGGTTTCTATGCTCGTGGCAGAAATTAAAATCCTGCCCTGGAAGATAGATAGATAGATAGATAGATAGATAGATAGATAGATAGATAGATAGATAGATAGATAGATAGATAGATAGATAGATAGATAGATAGATAGATAGATAGATAGATAGATAGATAGATAGATAGATAGATAGATATAGAGAGATACAGATAAATATAGATATATAGATAGAGATAGAGATAGAGATTAGATATAGATATAAATATAGATATATGTGTATGTATGTGTGTGTGTGTATATGTATGTATGTATGTATGTATGTAGTAAAAAAATTATTTTATTTTTTATATACAAAAAATCCATTTCATTTCAATTGTGCGTCGATTAGGTACATATTTCAAATTGCTTAGTCATTATTAATAATATTCTTCTTATCCAACAACATCACAATAATCACACACATATATATATAATATATAATATATAATATATAATATATAATATATAATAAATATAAATATATGATATATATATATATCATAAACAAAAATAAATATAAATTTATGATATAATATATATATCATAAACAAAATCCAGTATACCTAATACATTAATTCCTCTTATTACTCTATGAATACATCTAATCCCTTTTAGTTTATTCTATTTTCTATCCATTTGTAAAACAAATCCCATACCATATGATATTCAGATTCTTTAATTTCTAGTGTCAATCTATTCATTTCTGCACATTCAAATATTTTTTTTCAATCATTTTCCCTTCTATTGGCATCTTATCACTTCCAGTTTTAGGAAAGGAAAGGAAGCAATGATGAGCATTGGGACGGGGCCTTGGTAGGACAGAGACTGGCAGTGGGGCCTGACCCCCCATGAAGAGGGACCCTCCCATTTGGGGCTTCTCGGTCAGAAAGGATCCGAAAGCTGAGGATCTTGTTTTCATTCAGGCCACAGTAGAATCAGCCGCTTGGCCTCAAGGAGTTCTCTGTCTGTGCATTTTCCCCACTTTGACTTCCGTGGCTCCAAAGCAGTGGAGGAGAAAGCCAGGCTGGTGTCAGATGAAGCGGAAAGAACTGGACTTGGGATTTGGGGGTGGGGGGGCTTCAGCCCCAGGGAAACCCAGAGGCCCTTTAAAAACCTAATTAAGAATTGCATGGGGTGGGAAGAGGAGAAGCTCTTAACTACAAGGGCCGTCCAACAGAGAAACCATGGGTGGCTTCCAAAGGTGGTGAGATTTCTTTAAGCTGAGGTTGGATGGTCAGAAATATCCAGGCCCCCAAACTCCTCCCTCTTTCTAGTTTCTGCCTGGATGAATCCCCCCCCCCCCTTTGAGAAGCACGAGGCCCCTTACCAGAGGGTTGCAGAGGCGTAGTGGCCCGCCATGCGGTAGACATTGCTCAAGCCACAGGGACTGTGGTCAGTGAACTTCTCTGCCACGTACAGGATGGGACTGGGCAAGCCCCGTTGCAGCCCCTTTTCAAACTCTTTGTCGTAGTCGCTCCCAAACCACCAGGAGAACTCTTCGTTGTAATTGATGGTTTCGTTGAGCTGCTCCACGGGTTTTCCTGCAAAAAAATGCAAGTTGGTGGTGAGCCTTTAAATAGGAAGAGAAGAGGTCCGAGTCTTCCGGTTTGAAGGGCTTCGGCGACAGACAGGAATCCGCGATCGTGCGTGGTTTCTGCCTGGGCTCGCCGCTGGAGTGCCCCGAGCCGGGCTGGTTTCGGGGCTAAGCCACCCCGTAGAGGTGGTGAAGAAGGGGGAGACTGCCAGCGGGGTCAAGGAGAGCCGCATCTCTCCTCCTCAGCTGGTCAAACTCCCTTTCCCAAAGGCGGTAGGAGCGGTGGTCAGAAATGGCCACCTCAAAGAAGTACTCAACCGAAGTCCATAAGTCTTAAAGCTGCCAAGTTTGGAGACCTCTGAGGAAGAGGACTGAGAACTGGGAAGGGCTAGAAATATTCCAGAGGCCCACGTGTGAACTTTCTTCCCATTGTGGCTTCGGGGTGGCTTATCTCCACCAAGCTACAGTTATCAGGCTCAAATAATGGCGGAAGCTGTTGTTTCTCTAATCCCCCACAAGGACTGGATCCTCCAGCAGTGGAGCGCTTACATATCCTGATCTCTCTTGGGACCAGAAAAAAAGATGGGCCCCTGACCGCTTTGGCTACATTTCCTTCTACTCCATTTCAAAAGCTCTTGGTCAAAATCTCTGAAGACCCTGCTAAGCAATTGAATCAGGCCTTTGGAAAGAAGAGAAGGGAGGGAGGGAGGGAGGGAGGGAGGGAGGGAGGGAGGGAGGAAGGAAAGAAAGAAAGAAAGAAAGAAAGAAAGAAAGAAAGAAAGAAAGAAAGAAAGAAAGAAAGAAAAAGAAAGAAAGAAAGAAAGAAAGAAAGAAAGAAAGGGAGAGAGGGAAGATGGAGGGAGGGAGGGAAGGAAGGAAGGAAGGATAGACAAGGGAGAGAGGAGAGAAGAAAGGATAGACAAGGAAGAGAAGAGAGAAGGAAGGAGGGAAGAAAGGGAAATTCTTTCTAGCTTCCAAAGGAAGGAAAGAAGGAAGGAAGGAAGGAAGGAAGGAAGGAAGGAAGGAAGGAAGGAAGGAAGGAAGGAAGGAAGGAAGGAAGGAAGGAAGGAAGGACAATGAAGAGAGGAGAGGAGAGAGGGAGGGAGGACAAGGGGAGAGAAGAGATGGAAGAAAGGAAGGAAAGAAAGAAAAGAAAAGAAAGACAAGGGAGAGAGGAGGGAGAGAGGGAAGGAAGGAGGCATAAAGGAAGAATATTCATTCTCTTCTTCCCTCTCTATAACCACTGCATGCTTCAGCCTCTCTCTCCCTTCTCAGACTTCAGCATCCAACAGATTTCCCACAAGAAAAGGCCAGCATTACCCCCCCAACTCCCCCACACACCTCGTGCTTGCTTGCCCTTGCAAAGATCATAGTCCGGTTGTCCAACTTGAAGGTCTCCCTTCTGTCTCCCAAGATGATTGCCACTGGCCATCGCAGCGTCCAACTTCCCCTCCCCATCTCTAACCCCGGTCGGAGCTCCTTCTCTTGGCAGCCCTGCAAACTCACCAACCAGGGTGATGTTGACTCCCGACAAGCCAACGTGGAGCCCAATGTCCGCATGGACCATGGTGGAGCTGAACGATTTGTAGGTGGTGTTGGCTGCCACCGTTCCGCTCTCCCAGTCTGAGGAGAAGTTAACAGCTGCAAAAGAGAGAAACCTCTCCGTGAATCTCCGGAAGGGAGATAGCTAAGAAGGACAGGATTTCTAAGCCTAGTCTTACTCCATCTTCCCACCTCCCAAGAATTCTACTGTGGAAAGCAAATGCTTGGAACTGAGCTGTCCATCCAGAAGACTCATCCAGATCAGAATAACAGAGTTGGAAGGGACCTTGGAGGTCTTCTAGTCCAACCCCCTGCCTAGGCAGGAAACCCTACACCACTTCGGACAAAGGGTTATCCAACATCTTTTTAAAAACCTCCAGTGTTGGAGCATTCTCAACTTCTGGAGCAAGTTGTTCCACTGATTAATTGTTCTCACTGTCAAGAATTTCCTCCTTAGTTCTAAGTTGCTTTCTCTCCTTGATTAGTTTCCACCCATGGCTTCTTGTCCTGCCTTCAGGTGCTTTGGAAAATAATTTGACCCCCTCATCTTTGTGGAAGCTCCTGAGATATTGGAAGACTGCTATCATGCCACCCCTAGTCCTTCTTTTCTCTAGACTAACCAACCATGCCCAGTTTCTTCATATGTTTGAGCCTCCAGTCCCCTAACCATCTTTGCTGTTCTTCACTGCACTCTTTCTAGGGTCTCAACATCTTTTTTGTAGCGTGGTGCCCAAATTAAGATCAAAATTAAGATAGATAGATAGATAAAAAGAAGGAAACCAGGACTTACCAACAATCACTCCTCCAATAAACAGGCTTGAGATGACCCGAACAAGCCAATAGAGCCTCTGTTGACAAAAGAAATCAGGGATCAAAGGATGTGAAAACTACAAAACCCATAGTCAACTCTTCGCTCGCTCATGGGGGAGTTGAAGCCAGTCACTCTTTCCCAGACCAACCTACCTCACAGGGCTGTTGTTTTGGGAGGTGGGGTGGAGTGAGAGGAGAGCCTGCGATACACATTTCTAAGTTCTCCAAGTGGGATAAAAATGCAATAAATCCAGTTTTGGAAATGCTGGCCACAGCAAAGGCCATCTCAATCTATGTTTGATCTCCCAAGATCCCATTTAGGAACGGAGTCAAACAGATCCTGGTTTGTCTGTCAATATGTAACAAGAGCTTCCCTCCCTCTCTCCACTTTTCCAAAAGAGAAAAAAATTATTATTTCCTTTATCGTCAGAGTACAACATGTGTACAATGAGATTGGCTGAACCTCCCTTCGTGCACACACACACACCCTCCCCAACACAACTCACAGTGAGGATAGAGGTCCCAATCCCAATCTTATTACACTATGTGATGTAGTTGCACAATGCCCTGTAAATCTACCATACTATGTTGACATGAAGTTCAGAAGTCTGACAGCTCACGATTAGAAACTGTTCTTCAGCCTTGTTGGTGCGGCTGACTATGCTTCTATATCTGGGAGCGCCATCATTGGAGACTTCCAAGAAGAGATTGGACTGCCATTTGTCAGAAATGGTGTAGGGTCTCCCGCTTGGGCGGGGAGGGTTGGACTAGATGACCTATAAGGTCCCTTCCAACTCTGATTATCTGTTATCTGAGATTGGACTGCCATTTGTCAGAAATGGTGTAGGGTCTCCCGCTTGGGCGGGGAGGGTTGGACTAGATGACCTATAAGGTCCCTTCCAACTCTGATTATCTGTTATCTGAGATTGGACTGCCATTTGTCAGAAATGGTGTAGGGTCTCCCACTTGGGCGGGGAGGGTTGGACTAGATGACCTATAAGGTCCCTTCCAACTCTGATTGTCTGTTATCTCCTACCCAATGGTAGGAGAGTGAAGAAGTGTTGACATCTTCCTTTCTACTTCTTCAGGCTAAGCCATTGTTCTCCCTTTCTTCATCTACAGCCCAATCCCTTATTTCACTCTCTCTCTTCACGGAATTCCTTGTGCATTTTTCTCACCCCAATCCCGCCAATTATAACTGTTGTGTCGCTTTAATCTGCTGCATTAAAGAAAAAAAACTTGGAAGAATTCTACATTTTATGTTAAAGCAAGCAGGGAAGTGGCTTTTTAAGAGAAAGCCAACCCACAAGAAGAAAGACATATGTTTCTCTTAAAATAAAAATAAAATAAAAATTCTTGCGGGAAAAACACATCCATTTCCCCCCCCCCCCCTTTTAAATTATAATGCAGATTGCTCTAAGGAAAGCAAATTACGCTTGGCCTGTGACGTTTCATACTTGTTTTATTTCATTTATTTACCAAATTTAAAAACAGCCCCTCTTTCTCAAATTTCCTCCTTGCCAGTTCTGTGCACACCCACCCACCCACCCCATTTGCAACGGGCCCGTTTAATCTCTTCCTGAATTCACCCGCATTTTGGGGTCCACTCAATGCCCTGAACCCCCATCCAACAACCGATTGGCCACATTTGCACGACTTATATATCCTAAACTGCCCTCCCGCTGAATCCAGGCTAACTTTCAAGAGCTGAGCGTCCGACTCTTCGCTCTTGGGGGTCGGGCAGACTAAAACGTGGTCTCGGACGCTTCGTCCACCGGTTCGAACCCGGCCTGGGGAATCGGTTACTCACCGCTCTGCCTCGAATTCCGGGCAGGATAAGTAAAAAGCTGAAGGCGATGACCAGAAAGACGATGATGACAATAATGAGGTCTACATCAAAGACGAAGGGCTTCTTGGACTGGGGGTAGAAGGGGTAGATGCCGTCAAACAAGGTCATGTTTGCTGCGGGTCTGGAAAAGAGACGACAAGGTGGTTAGCGGAAAGATTCTCGGTCGTGTGAATGTGAGGAAGGCCATCAGGACCTGGGAGGCAGGGAGTCAGTGGTCCCGGGCAAAGGACTAGGAGGCATTCGACTTCTTGGAAGTTTCTTTTTGGGGGGTGGGTGTTAGATGAAGTCTTTCTGCGGCTGGGAAAGTCTTCAAGGATAGACAAGGGGGAGAGGAGAGAAGGGGGAGAGGGAGGGGAGGGAGGGAAGGAAGGAAGGAAGGGAGGGAGGAAGGAAGGAAGGAAGGAGGGACGGAGGGAAGGAAGGAAAGAGGGACGGAAGGAAGGGAGGAAGGAGGGAAGGAAGGAAGGAGGGAGGGAGGGAGGGAGGGAAGGAAGGAGGGAGGGAGGAGGAAAGGAAGGAGGGAGGGAGAAAGGAAGGAGGGAGGGAGGGAAGGAGGGAGGGAGGGAAGGAAGGAGGGAGGAAAGGAAGGAGGGAGGGAGGGAGGGAAGGAAGGAGGGAGGGAAGGAGGGAGGGAAGGAAGGAAGGAGAGGGGGAGGGAAGGAAGGAGGGAGGGAGGGAAGGAAGGAAGGAAGGAGGGAGGAAGGAAGGAAGGAAGGAGGGAGGGAAGGAAGGAAGGAAGGAAGGAAGGAAGGAAGGAAGGAAGGAGGGAGGGAAGGAAGGAAGGAAGGAAGGAAGGAGGGAGGGAGGGAAGGAAGGAAGGAAGGAGGGAGGGAGGGAGGGAGGAGGGAAGGAAGGAAGGAAGGAAAGAGGGAGGGTGGGAGGGAGGGAGGGAAGGAAAGGAAGGAAGGAAGGACAATGAAGAGGGGAGAGGAAGGGAGGAAGGACCCAACTCTCCTCCCTCTAGTCTCCAGGCGTTCCGCAGGCGCTGCTATATAGCCAAGGGAACTCTTTTCCCACCAAGCTGGCTCCCCCCCCCCCTCCACGAAGCGAGAGGAGCCGAGGGAGAAGGGAATCGGGAGCGAAAAGAGCTCCACGGGACCGACTCTCTTTCTGAATGCTTCCCCCACACACACACACGCCTGCCAGTGGGAACCGTAAGGAGCTCCCCGAGATCATCGGGTGGGACCCCTTCGCTACGGCTGTCCATCCGCAGCAGCCTCAGCCCAGCTGTGTTTTTGGAAAAGAAGAGATCCGGCCGGGGATCGAGGCTGCGGAGATGGTGGCTGGCAGAGGATAGAAGCACTCTTCACGTGCACAGGGGCACGCGACTCTCTTTCTCCGTCTTTCCCCTACTTCTTTCCCCTCCTATCTTTTTCTCTTTCTCTTTTTCTTTCTCTCTTTCCATCTTTTTATCTCTTTTTCTTTCCATCTCTCTCTTTCTCTCTCTCTCCTTTCTCTCTTTTCATCTTTCTGTCTCTTTCCTCTCTCTTTTCATCTTTCTATCTCTTTCTTTCCATCTCTTTTTCTTTCCATCTCTCTCCTTCTCTCCTTCTCTCCTTCTTTCTTTCTTTCCATCTTTCTTTCTCTTTCCTCTCTCTTTTCATCTTCCCATCTTTTCTTTCCATCCCTCTCTCTCTCTTTCCTTCTTTCTCTCTTTTCATCTTTCTGTCTCTTTCTTTCCATCTTTTCTCTCCCTTTCTCTCTCTGGGACTAGGTGGCCGGAGACAAGGAAAGTGCTCCGGTCATCAGACCCCAAAAGGCTTTGGGTTCAGAAGCAGCCTGACTCCAGCTTCCTCCCGGCTTCCCGGCAACGGCCAGCGGGCATCCTTACCTCGCGAGGTTTCACCTGCGCCTTCCAAGGAGCTCGAAGCGCAATGCCGGCGCCCAGAGCCGCGCTCGGCCCTTATACAGCCGGAGCGGGGAGGGGGGTCGCGCGCAGGTGGCATGCAAATGAGGGAAGTCCCCGGCCACGCCCCCACGCCCCTTCCCCCCACAACTGGTTCCTCGGACAGCGGCGGCAGTCCAGGGCGGCTGGAACAGCGGCAGCAGTACCGCGAGCGGCAGCGGCGGGATCGCACCTGACCAGGTGAGCAGGCGGCTTTCCCGGGACGGATCTCGAACAGACAAGCCGGGAGGGCGGCCGCCAAAGCCCGGTGTGAGGGGTGAAGGAGGTGTGGGGGTGTGTGTGAAAACCCACGAGGCTTTCCTGCCAGAGGCAGCCCCGCGTTTCCACGCTGCCCACCGCCACAAAGCTTGGTCAACACGCGCCGCGCTTCCCGGGAGCACCTTCAGCCGCAGAGACGCGTGTCGGGCTCTCCCGCCTGCCGGCCGGGGTCTCGGCCCTGAGGCGGGGTCCCAGACCGGTCCTGCCTGCCTGCTTGGAGGCAGCCTCCCCTTCCCAAACCAAAGCCAGGCCCCTTGGGATTTGGCAGCGGGCTTTCGATTTCGCAGCTTCTTTGGCGTGGTGGAGGGAGGAGAGGGGCAGAAACAACCCTTTCCCCGTCTCGGAGTTGAATTCAGGGCTGAACTGCGGACGGTGGGGGAAGCCAAGAGCCCGATTCGGGACCCCTCTCTGTCCCATTTCATCCTCCGCTCCCTCCAAGGTCACCTGTGGAGTCTGCATTCCCCAGCGGAAGAAGCGAATGCATCCACCCACCCGTGTCCCTGGCGCTTGCCCTACCGTTTAAGGCAGGAAAAAAATAATCCCCATTTCCCATTTCTGGGACCCGCCAGAGTTTGGACCAGGGGTTCCCCCCCCCAAACTTGGCAACTTTAAGTCCAACAAAGTTGCCAAGTTTGGGGGACCCCCTGGTTTGAACCATTGAGTCCTGTGGGAACTCCGCAGATCGCAGATCTGGATTTTGAAAAGTGCCAGGCGGGATGATCAGGGGCATAAAGCGGGAATTGCCCGCCCGGCTGTTGTGTGAAACGCCTCCCAAAGTGGATTGGAGCCATTTAATTAACCAGTTTGCCTTAAATCGGGACTGGCCGGGAGTTTATGGACCAAAAACAATTTGGAGTCAGCTGCAAAATAATCAAGAAACTTGTTCAGCTTTTCCAGCCCAGTTGCTCGCTGTCTGTTTCCTAGCTGGGGATGATAGCTAGTGTAGTCTTGACACACCTGGAAGGCGACAGCAGCTGAAGAAGGCTGTTTGTTGGGTAGATCAGCCTAAAAGTCTTAAATCGTGTAATTTACTCCTGCCGTATCATTGGCAGCTAACCCGAGACTCGGCTTAACCTGTGCCAAGTAATTTCGGGTTCAATTTTGATTGTCAATTCCTTGGCTGGAGGTGATGGGAAAAAGAGTGGCTTGCCCTAGGTGGAACGACTCACCAAAACTCAGAATTACTCAGCCCTGCCTTTGCTTTCTGACTGCGGCCACAACCACCTGCAGCAGCAGGTAATAGTGATGAAAAAATAATAATAAAAATAAAAAATGGCAAGAAAAGGCAGAGGCTGGAGATTCCCAAGGTCGTTTTCAAAAGAAGTAGGAGCAAAGTTCCCTGTTTGTGGAACATGTCAAAGTGGAGAAGCGGCTTCTTACAGGAAGTAGATTCTTTGGCATAAGAGAAGGGGGATCCTTTTGGATTGGTGTAGATTTTGTGTAGAAATATACGGCTTCCCCTTCGAGAGAAGAGACCCCTGTTTGGAGGGGAATCACAGCTAGTAAATGGAAGAAGGGAAGAGGGGGTGCCCTCCCTGTTCTCTCTTCAAAGCCCCCCAAATCTTTAGCTTTCGGCTCCAAGAAAATGCCATTCCTCCCCATTTCCCCCAGCAAAAAAAAAAAAGAAAGAAAGAAACCCTGTTCCCTGGATTTCAGAACAGAAGTCCAAAATTTAGTGGTTGCAATACAGGTCATTCTTGACTTACAACAGTTCATTTAGTGACCAACATTACAGTGGGGCATGTGCACAGAGCTGCTAGAAGGCGAGAGCAGCTGAAACAAAAGGGGCGACTCGGGAGTAAGGCTGGGAGGTGATTGCCCCTCCCATAAGGGATAAAAGTCAGGGCAAGATGATGAAACCTTTGCAGGAAGCAAAGTAGCTCCATCGGTTCCGAGTCCTCCTTGAAGCTCTGTGTACTTTGGTTGGTGGTTTTTTTTGGTACTTTGGTTGGTTTCTTTTCTAGTTCATTTGATTCTTCTGTTTTTGACAGCACTTCACAGAACTGAAAGGTGGGTGCTTATCTTGGGGGACTGTTTGAGATGAATTCCGGCTGGGAATGAAAACAATTCCCAGCGTTGCAATAAAATAGGTTTTGTTTTTCAAAGAAGTTTGTAAATAATTACGGATTACGAAGCCTGGGTCAGAACAGCGTGCAAAATCAAGGGCTGAAGCCAGACTCACTTAATGACCGGGTGACTGTTGCGTATTAACCATTGCAACGACTCACTTAACAAAGCGGCAAGAAAAATTGCAAAATGGGGCAAACCTCACTTAGCAGCATACATTTTTGGCCTCCATTCTGGTCGTAAACCCAGGGTTGCCTGTATTCTAACTTCAGATAAGCCTCCATCCCATGCCAGGAATGTGAGAAAAAGTCCCAAGGTCTTGAATGAGGCGAGACATGTTCTTAGGACCACAACTTAAGTGTTGTACCTGATGATTCTTGACTCTTGACAAATGTATCTTTTCTTTTATGTACACTGAGAGCATTTGCACCAAGACAAATTCCTTGTGCGTCCAATCCCACTTGGTCAATAAAGAATTCTATTCTATTCTATTCTATTCTATTCTATTCTATTCTATTCTATTCTATTCTATTCTATTCTATTCTACTCTACTCTACTCTACTCTACTCTACTCTACTCTATTCTATTATTAGTGTTGTACCTTATGATTCTTGACTCTGATGAATGTATCTTTTCTTTTATGTACACTGAGAGCATTTGCACCAAGACAAATTCCTTGTGCGGCCAATCCCACTTGGCCAATAAAGAATTCTGTTCTCTTCTATGCAACTGAGGGTGTTTTCAAAGCAACAGTGACGAACAGGTGCGCCATTTCTGTCTTCTGGTGCAGAAGCTGGGAGAATCTTGTTGTCCCTGTGGGAGAGTTCACCTGGTTAAAAAAAATAAAAAATCCAGATTGCGTTAGGTACAAAATGACGTGGGGCCTCAGGCAAGACCTCTGACCCTAAGAAGTCAAATTGACAATCAGATCTGATGACAGCCATCCAGGAATGTTCCCAATGCTGGGAAATTTCTTCCTTTGTAACAACAACAACGTACGTTTATCTCGGGCTGATTCATACCCTGGTTTGCTTTTTGCAATTATTACTTTCAGATGTATTTATCAAACACAAACAGACTGCCGGCGTTTTTCTTCCCTGTACTGTACACTCTTTCTGGATTGCCTTGTGTATGTTCAGGGTGTGTTGTGTGTGTGTGCCCAGCCAGGAGAAGTGAACGCAACGTGCAAAAGAGACCTGGGAACGAAGCAGACCAAGAAATCCAAAGTCTTGCCGAGAGGCTTAGGGGAAAAGGAAGTGATTTTAACCTGCTGTTTGATCTTGTGGATTTAGAAGCTGCACACCTGGCATGTCGGTGCTTGTGTAGCCAAACCAATGTCATTAACCACCAGGGGAAGATCGGCAGGAGTTGTGGGTGCAGAGAAATTTAAACCACCTCATTAAAACTGTTGAGAACCTGTTTGGGCTAGTTTAGTAGTTAAAGGCATCAGGTTAAAAAACTGGGAGGTCATGAGTTCTAGTCCTGCCTTAGGCATAATGACAGTTGGATGGCTTTGGGCCATTTCCTCCTTCTTGGGCCAAAAGTTGATATGGTGGTGAGGTGGGCAAAAATGCTGGATTAGAAGCTTAGTAATTAGTCCTAACTTAGCATGAAGCCAGATGAGTAACTAGCTCTCTGCTTTAGGAAGAAAAAAAGGACCAGAGGGAGACGTGATAGCACTGTTCCAATCTTTGAGGAGCTCCTACAAAAATGAGGGAGGGTCACAGCACCAGAAGGCAAGACAAGAAACAAGGGGTGGAAACTAATCAAGGAGAGAAGCAACCTAGAAATAAGGAGAAATTTCCTCATGGTTAGGACATTTCAATTGCCTCCAGAAGTTATGGGTGCTTCATCGGTGGAGACTTTTAAGAAGAGACTGGACAGTCACTTGTCTGAGGCAGGGTTTCCTGCTTGAGCAGGGGTTGGATTAGAGGACCTCTAAGGTCCCTTCCAACTCTGTTATTCTGTTATTTAAGATGGGATGGAGTAACTTGGCAGGGGGCAAAGGAGGCTGTCTGGAACTCTGGAAGGACAGTTTAGGCTGCAATATTTCCTAGCAACATTTGAGGCCGGTCTTGCATTAAGTTTGAACATGATCTCTCTCTCTCTCTCTCTCTCTCTCTCTCTCTCCCTCTCTCCCTCCCTCTCCCTCTCTCCCTCCCTCCCTCTCTCTCTCTCTCTCTCTCCCTCTCTCCCTCCCCCCCTCTTTTTTTTTCTTTTAACACATTAATATACAGAAGAGAAGAGAAATAAGCACAAATGAGCACAAATAATTTCCAAAACTCAATTTCCACATTTAGTTGCTAATTATTTGCTTGAGGTTTGGGAGAGAGAGCAAGCGGAGGCAAGTGAAAATATGCCCAGGGCAGAAGGAGTTTATGGTCAGTGTGATTGGCAAAAATCATCTTTCTTAGTCCAGTGACAATATTGGATGGCTAAAGCAAAACAACCGAGACTTTGGCCGTAGGAGCTGAATGAAAAGAGAGTTGAGTTAGGAAGAAGCACACAGATTTAGACGCTTAAACAAAAATTATGAAAAATGCTTTTTTTCATAATTCTGAAAACTGAAAAGCCTGACTCAACTTCCACCTGCCTGAGGCACAAAACAGAATCTTGGCAATCTTGGTTTGGATTCTTTGAACGTTTTGAGGTGGCAGGGACAAAAAAAAAGATCAGATGATGTCGCTCGATTTCAACCTTACGACATTAATCTTTAACTCCCACTCCCCCGATGAAGAAATGGCCAGTTCTCCGTGTGTGATGCAAGGCAAGTTTAAAGCACAGAGTTGAGAAAGAAAGAAAGAAAAATCTCTAGATCTTGTAAATGATAGGATGAATCAGTGCTTTTTAAAGCAGACTTTAGGAAATTCTAAGAATCCAGTTATGTTATGGAGAAAAATCACCTTTCTGATGAGTTGACGGCAAGCAAAGTTTACAATTTTTAAAACTAGGGAATTTTCTTTTCGTATCTAGATCAAGGTGGGGAGATTGCACGTGCTTGCACCATATTTACCCCTCCCAAAAGAGAGGGAGGGAGGGAGGGAGGGAAGGAGAGAGAAGAGGGAGAGAGAGATCTTATTAGGACTTCATTTTAGTTTTCCTTTCCTTTCCTATTTTTTTAAACAGCGTACAACCACTCAGGCAGAGAGAATGTTTACAGACTTTAGACATTCTTGCTAGAAAATGTTTTATTTTCAAGAGCTTGTTTGCATCACAGCTCAAGTTTAAAAGATGTGGGGCAATTCAGCCGAAAACTTTCTTCTTGGACTATGTTCCACTTGCACTTAACTATGCAAAGATGCCCCTGGCTGCATCTTATCTTCTTCTGGGTCTCCCTGACTTGTTGACTTCATTCCATGAGTAAGAGAAGCTTAAGGCAATCTTGAGCTGTCCCAGGGTTAAGGAACGATTTTCTCCTTTATTCCAGCAAGAATGCTGGAATAAGCATTCTACTATAGTATATTGTCTACTATACTATAGTAGACAATAAGCAATTGTCTACTATTGACCTCACCCCTTTCCTAAGAGGTCTGTAGGGGGCGTGCATAAGCGCACCAACGTGCCTACCGTCCCTGTCCTATTGTTTCTCTTATTTTTCTTTTATTTTTCTTATATGTACCCATTTCATGTATTCACAACTATGTATACACTTATACTTATTATCTTGTAAACAATTGGCAAATCAAATAAATAAAATAAATAAATAAATAAATAAAAAATGCAAGGGGAAACCTCAAAGGTATTAGAGTTAGTCTTTGCCACGGTTTGGGAAATCAAGGAACTGAAGTTACTGGCAATAGAGAGAACACAGGAAAATGAGAAGTTGGCACCAAGATCAGCCAACGTCAACTCGGTTTAGGTTTTGGCCCACTCAAGAATGGATGGAGAGCTCTTGAATTCAACAGTGGGGAAAAGTCCTTCAAGGGGTTTTGACTTGCCTCTTTGCCATGGTTGGAAGGCAAGAGCTGCTCACTTATTAAATATTATTAACCATTAGCACTGATGATGTTACTTAGTTTGTGTAATGAAAGGTCTGCAAGAAAACAACCAAGCTCAGGAAGCATCAAGGACTCCTGATTTAGCCTTGGTTAGTATATTTCTAAATTCTGTTCCCATGACTGAAAGGTCCAGTTTCTAGCTGCATGACGGCCTAAATGCTCCCTCATCTGCTCCCTTCAAAACAGGACAGACCACCCCTGTCCCCTAAAATATAGGTTTCGTCCATTTTGCAACACTGTTCCCCCCCCCCCTCTACAAACCTTGCTGCCTTCTGAAATTCAGTGCAATCCCAATCCTCCAAAGATGGTCCTTCGCCAGACAGCATCCACATGAGAGATATTGGCTGCAGATTAAGACAATGTCTTGGGCAAGGGTCTCCAGCCTTGTCAACTTTAAGACTTGTGGACTTCAACTCCCAGAATTCCCCAGCCAGCATGTGGGAGTTGAAGTTCACAAGTCTTAAAGTTGACAAGGCTGGAGACCCCCTAGACCAGTCTAGGGTAGATCCTGATCTAGGGCAGAGTTGGAAACACTTCTCAATTGAGAAACATTCCTGGAGGAAGCCATGTTAACACCAAGGCTGTTCCAAGGAGAAGATCTACAGTTTGCTGACTCATTTCCCCTTAACATCCTCTGGGAACATCTTTCTACCTGGAGTAGAAATACCCTGTGTGGCTTCCCAATAGTCTTCAAGGGCAGCCCCATGTAGAGCATGAGCAAGGCCCGAGTTGTGGATCTGAGTCATAACAGACCAATGGGATTCCTTTCTTGCAAAGTGGAAATAATCATGTTGGGGAGCTGTTGAGCCTTCTGAATTATACGGGAGCCTACTCCCATATCTGGACTTGATTCGAAAGGCTGTCTTGTCTTATTTCCCTCCCTCCACCATTAGAGGGGTTTAGACCTTGCCTCAGTTTCCCCTTTCCATTTCTGGGTTCAGGGCTCCTCTCCACCACTCAGCTACCCCTCAGAGCATCGGTTTCTCGAACAGTTAATCAGTGGGACATCTTGCCTCCAAGAAGTTGTGAGTGCTCCAACAGTCGAGGTTTTCAAGAAGACATAAACATTTGTCTGGAATCATATAGGGTTTCCTGCTGGAGCAGAAGGTTGGACTAGAAGACCTCCAAGGTGCCTTCCAACTCTATTATTCTGTTATTGAAGGTAACGTTGCTCTCAGGGGCCGCCCCAAAGAAGAAGATGTCAAGCTATTCTCCAGAGCACCTGAAGGCAGGACAAGAAACGACGGGTGGAAACTAACCGAGGAGAGAAGCAACTTAGAAACAAGGAGAAACTTCCAAACAGTTAGAACAATTGATCAGTGGAACAATTTGCCTCCAGAAGTTGTGAATGCTCCAACACTGGAGGTTTTTAAGAAAAGATTGGATAACCATTGGTCGAAAGGGGTATAGGATTTCTTTCCTATACAAGACCTCCAAAGTCCCTTTCAGCTATGTTATTCTATTCTATTCATGTCTTGGTTGTTGGGTCCCTGCAGTTGTCAAGGAACCAACTCCCCAATTGCCAAATCGGTTGTGCCGATCCTGTGTGGTTTTTCCCCCTTCCTTTCTTCCTCTGCTTGCAAATATTACAGCATCCAAATACCTTTAGACTCCAGCTCCTATCTTTAGCAAAAGGGGGAAACCCCTGTATATCCTCTACAGCTCCCTTCTTCCTCCTCTGGCCGAAACCAGTTTTTCCTCTTTCCCCTTCGTTTTGTCTTCCTATTTCTCCATTATTATTATTCTTTGCGCTCTCTACCTGTTTCTTTTTACGGGTAATCAGGCAGCTTCTGTTCCGTAATCCACTTCCATCACCATCAACGAGGAACCCTATTTCCCCGAACATGGTTGATACAAGGAAGATCGGTTCCGGATACAGTAGCTGCGGTGCAGGATTTCAGTGGGGTAAAGATTTCTTTTTGAGGTAAGGATGGGCCTTTGCTTGACTCCCTCCTTCCTGGCAGTGTGTCCGAGCAACGCCTTGTGAAATAATGTGACCCAACTGTTTCCCACATGTGCGGTGTATTCGTATGTGAGGTGGCAAACTGTGGCCAGAGGAAGGGGGGGGGGTGTGAGATGGTGTGGGCTTGCTCACAGCAAAGCTTTGTGGGTTTTAAAATGTGTCTTTAACAGATTTAACAGATAATCAGAGTTGGAAGGGACTTTGTAGGTCATCTAGTCAACCCCATCCCATCCAAGCAGGAGACCCTACACCATTTCCGACAGATGGCAGTCCAATCTCTTCTTGAAAGTCTCAAGTGATGGCGCTCCAACAACTTCTGAGGGCAACTTCTGTTCCATTGGTTGATTGTTCTCACTATCAGAAAGTTTCTCCTTATTTCCAGGTTGAATCTCTCCTTGCTCAGTTTCCATCCATTATTCCTTGTCTGGCCTTCAGGTGCCTTGGAAAACAGCTTGACCCCCTCCTCCTCTCTGGGGCAGCCCCTCAAATATTGGAAGGCTGCTCTCCTGTCTCCCCCGGTCCTTCTCTTCACTAGACTAGCCAGGCCCAGTTCCTGCAACTATTCTTCATTTGTTTTAGCCTCCAGTCCCCTAATCATCCTGGTTGCTCTTCTCTGCACTTTTTCTAGAGCCTCAACATCTTTTTTATAGTGTGGTGACCAAAACTGGATGCAGTACTCTAGGTGTGGTCTTACTAAGGCTTTATAGAGTGGTCTCAGTACCTCACTTGATCTCGATTGTATCCCTCTGTTAATGCAATTTAGGATTGCATTAGCTTTTTTGGCTGCTGGTCTTTGGGCCAAGCATTTTCATTTGCTGACAGGGCGCAGAAAATATTCGATTTATTGGAGGTCTGGCTTTTCCACCGAAGGGTGGAAGGGGAATGAGTCTCCAATGGGCAAGGCTGGAACCAGAAGCGGCTGGGGCTATGGAAAAGACAAATCAAACATAAATTCCACCACTTGCAAAAACTCACATGCCTGGCCATGGGTTTTACAAGACTGGGCAATGGTTCTGAATGCCTTCGACACATTCCCCCTAGTGCAAAATTAGAGGTAGTCCTTGATTATACAACAAGAATTGGGTGCAGAATTTCTGTTGCTAAGCAAGGTGGGATTTAAGCAATTAAGCGTGCTCAGTTTTATGACTTTCTTGCTACATTTAAGTGTATATAAAGGTAAAGGTTCCCCTCGTGCCTACATGCTAGTCGTTTCCGGCTCTAGGAGGTGCTGCTTATCTCTATTACGAAGCTGAAGAGCCAGCGCTGTCCGAAGACGTCTCCGTGGTCCTATGACTGGCAGGATTAAATGCCGAAGGCGCACGGAACGCTGTTCCCTTCCCACTAAAGGGGTCCCTATTTTCCTGCTTGCACTTTTTTTAACTTGCTTTCGAACTGCTAGGTTGGCAGAAGCTGGGACAAGTAAGGGGAGCTCACTCCGTTACACAGCATTAGGGATTCGAACCGCTGAACTGCCGACCTTTCTGATCGACAAGCTCAGCGTTTTAGCCACTCAGCCACCACATCCCTTATTTAAGTGTATCTTAGTCATTAAACGAATCATGCAGTCGTTAAACAAATCCATCTCTCCCCTTTGACTCCTCCCATTGACTTTGCTTGTCACAACTGGCGATCACCTGACCCTAACCCTCCATTCCCCTCGGACATTGCAACCCTTGTAAATACCTGCCGGTTGCCAAACGGCCAAATTTTGATTATGTGACTGTAGGGAGGCTCGCATTCATAAGTGTGAGGACTGGTTGTAAATCACCTTTTTCCCCAAGTGTTGTTGTAACTTTGAATGGTTACTAAATGAATCATCCTAAGCTGGGGACTACCTGCCATTTGCATCACAATTCACAAATATCTTCACGGTTTCCACAATTATAGAATTGTGGTTTATGGTTTCCACAATTATAGACTATTTGCATTTATTTATTAAGCCTATATGACCACCCATCTTACAAGAATAGACTCCAATCCTTCCCCCTCCAAAATTAAGCAGGTTACAACTGTTATCATTTGTTGTCTCCGAATTCTTCCCCCAGTTCTTCTTTCCCTGATGGGTTAACCATGTTGAGCGAACCACGTTGTCAGCAACTTCTCCGTTCCCACTAAATACCTACAATTTGGATACGTCTCTTGATCTCCGTGAGCATTTAAAACATTCCAGATTCTTAATGATGGCATGTTTTCTCCCTGACCTCTTTTGGCGGAGAGAACAAAGGAAACCATCTCCTTCAATCGCTTTTTTAATTTATTTTTTTATTTATTTATTTTTGTCAATTGCTTACAAGATAATAGGTATAAGTAAAAACATAGTTATGAATACATGGATACATATAAGAAAAATACAAAAAATATAAAAGAAACATTAGGACAGGGACGGTAGGCACGTTGGTGCGCTTATGCACGCCCCCTACAGACCTCTTAGGAAAGGGGTGAGGTCAACAGTAGACAGTCTAAGGTTAAAGTTTTTGGGGTTTGGGGAAGAAACCACAGAACCAGGTAGAGTCAGGTAGAGCTTTCTCCACCCCAATTTTCTAAAGAGGGTTTAGAAAGAACCACATACTCTCTAGGCCAAGGTGAACAATTAGCCAACCACACCATCTCCACTCAAGTACCCATTACTATTATTTTTATTTTAAAGTCAACATGCTACTGCTTGTTCTTTCTACTCAATTCTTTCTAAACACTTCTGGAAAAGGTTGATCCAAAAATGTGTACCTAAATATGGAGAAAAACGCTTTATGTCTACCGTGTAGAAGTGGGCCAAACTGGAAGGTGGTATGATTCACAACTCCCGTTACAAGAATTCCTAAGGATTGTAGAACGGAAGACCAACTTTATTGTTTCTTTGTGCAGCTTTGCAAGCTAGGACTTGCAAGATAAACCATATCTGAACATTTGTGGTATCTCTGACAAAAGTGAGAAAACATCCTTGGATGGGGTATCAAAAGTCCATGGAGAGATGTGACCATCCCTTCCTTGGCCATTTTTCTCCTTCTAATATAGCTCTAGATTTGCAAGAGTTGGTAGCCAATTGGCAATTGGTTGCAACCATATTTTTACAACCATCGGCATGTATCATGACACAGATCCAGGAGATGGAAAAACAAATTTTCGAATCATTTCTTTGGAAAATGGTGACCTGCTCTGGGGTGTGAGAAGGTCCAGAGTTGTGAAGTCAATGACCTTATTTTATTTAATATCAAGGTGGTCACACAAGCAAATCTTTTTCTTTTTACTTTCAGGAAGACATCTAGCTTCTCCCTCATCTCAAGACATGGGGACAATTGGTAAAATCCCAGGTCTTCTTACTGGCCTTTTGTTGGCTTTGACACATTCATGGCACAATGCAGGTGAGTTAATTTTTCCAAAGCACAATGTTCCCACTGATGTTATCCACGTTCTTTTATTTTATTTATTTATTTATTTATTTATTTATTTGATTTGCCAATTGTTTACAAGATAATAAGTATAAATGTATACATAGTTGTGAATACATGAAATGGTTACATATAAGAAAAATAAAAGAATAAGAGAAACAATAGGACAGGGACGGTAGGCACGTTGGTGCACTTATGCACGCCCCCTACAGACCTCTTAGGAAAGGGGTGAGGTCAATAGTAGACAGTCTAAGGTTAAAGTTTTTGGGGTTTGGGGAAGAAACTACAGAGTCGGGTAGAGTATTCCAGACATTGACCACTCTATTGCTGAAGTCGTATTTCCTGCAATCAAGTTTGGTGCGGTTTACTTTGAGTTTGTATCTATTGTGTGCTCTTGTGTTGTTATGGTTGAAGCTGAAGTATTCATTGACAGGTAGGACATTGCAATGTATGATTTTGTATACCATGCTTAAGTCAGACCGAAGACGGCGTAATTCAAGGTTTTCTAGTTCTAGAATTTCAAGTCTGGTGGCATAAGGTATTCTACAGCGAGTAGAGGAGTGGAGAACTCTTCTTGTGAAATATTTCTGGACTTTCTCAATTGTGCTAATATCAGATACGTAGTGTGGGTTCCAGACTGATGAACTGTATTCGAGTATTGGTCTAGCAAATGTTTTGTATGCTCTGGTTAGTAGTGTGATATTACCAGAGAAAAAGCTACGTAGGATTAGGTTAACAACTCTTAATGCCTTTTTGGCTATGTAGTTGCAGTGTGCTCTAGCACTTAGATCATTAGAGGTGAGTATTCCAAGGTCCTTTACAGAGCTTGGGTCATCAACAAGATCTTGACTATTCAGCTTGTATTTTATTTTCTGATTTTTTTGCCAATATGTAAGACAGAGCATTTATTTGTTGAGATTTGAAGTTGCCATTTGTTTGACCATTCGGATACATAGTCAAGATCTTTTTGTAGGGTAGCAGTATTGTCTGTGGTATTGAACAGCTTTACATCATCAGCGAAGAGAACGCAATTGCTCTTAATATGATCACAGAGGTCGTTTATGTAGAGTATGAAGAGAGTTGGTCCTAGAACACTGCCTTGGGGAACACCACTATTGACAGGTACTGGATTTGATAGGACGCTCCCGATTTTGACCATTTGTTGTCTGTTTGACAGGAATGCTTCTATCCAGTTATTCAGTTGTCCAGAGATACCATAGGATTTTATTTTTAGGAGTAGTTTGTCGTGTACCACTGAATCAAAGGCTTTACAGAAGTCTATGTAGATTGCGTCTATTGTTTTGCCCTGGTCGAGTTGTGTCGTCCATATGTTTTTGCAGTGTAAGAGTTGCAGATTACAGGATAGTTTTTTCTGAAACCAAATTGTTTATTGGAGAGTAGGTTATTTGTCTCTAAGTGAAGGATGATGGATTGGTTAATAATTGATTCCATGACTTTACAGGTGACGCAGCATAAGGAGATTGGCCTGTAATTTTCAACTAGGCTTGGGTCTCCCTTTTTGAAGATGGGGATGACTGTGGCTTGTGACCATAGGTTAGGCAAGGAGCTGGTTCTGAAAGATTTTTCAAAGATTATGCTTAGAGGTTTGGCTATGGCAGTGGATAGCTTTCTTAAGAAGTAGGCACATATTCCATCCGGTCCAATAGATAGAGATGGTTTTAGGTTGCGTATTGCTTTTTCAACATTGTCTTCTGTGAAATCGATATGTATTAGATCATTGTTGTTATCTGTGGTACGGCTAGGAAATATTGGGCATGATCCATTGCTGTTTACAAATACTGAGCCGAAGAATGTGTTAAAGATGTTGGCTTTAATGGTGTCGTCGTTGCAGTCTTTACCATCAGGTCCTATCAAGGGAGGGATGGACCTTGAGTCTTTTAGTTTGTTGTTTACAAAATTGTAAAAAGCGCGGGTGGAATTGGTGCTTAGAAGGTTTTCCTCTTGTTTAATGTGATAATTGGTGCATTCGGTCTTTATCTGGTGGCATAGATTTTTGTATCGGTTTTTGAAATTGGCAACGTGACCAGATTTGTTTTTTCCGCCAGAGTGATCTCTTTTTGGATTGAAGTTTCCTTATTGATATGGGTAATCTGCTTTTTTGTTTTGTTTTGGGAGTTGTTGTTGGTACATATAGTTTGATGACTCTTTTGACTTCAAGTAAGAATATGTTATAATGGTCTTCAACGGTATTGCATCCAGTGAATAGAGATTGCCAATCAAGGGATGAGAGATCGTTGTCTATAAGATCATAGTTGCCTTTTTTGAAGTTACAATAGGGGATTACATCATTGTGGTGATTTTTGTGTGGATGTATGTTGAGACAAAAGTCGATCATATTGTGGTCACTACTGGAAAAGGGTTCTTTAGATTGTATTCCGTAGATTATTTATTTATTTTATTTATTTATTTGATTTGCCAATTGTTTACAAGATAATAAGTATAAATGTATACATAGTTGTGAATACATGAAATGGGTACATATAAGAAAAATAAAAGAATAAGAGAAACAATAGGACAGGGACGGTAGGCACGTTGGTGCGCTTATGCACGCCCCCTACAGACCTCTTAGGAAAGGGGTGAGTTAGATTAGGTTCAAACTGTTGCAGAAGATGAGATCGAGGCAGTTGTTTAGTCTAGTGTTGTTGGTTACTAGTTGTTCCAGTCCCAGATTTGTAATAGCATTGTAGAAGGTTGTGTGTATGATTTCAGTTGTACAATCATTTAGGGTCCAGTTAATATGATTTAGGGTCCAGTTAATATGAAAAATCCCACGCAGAATTTGGGAATAGTTCTCTCTTCCATTTTTCTCTCAGCCTCCAATGTTAGAGGGACTGACATGGCTACCAGTCACTGAGGAAAATTAACCAGTCCAGATTGAAAACTGTATAAGTTCCTTGCCACCCTCCATACATATATATTGAAATATAGGGTCCAAATGTCATACAAAATCTGAAAAATCCATTGTTTCATTTTGTACTTACATGACAAAGTTTATAATCAACATTCCTAATATTCCCACCATTCAATTGCCAGGTTTTTTTTCCTGCATCTTTTAATATATTCTTTGCTTTAGTTTCTCTTTCCACGCACTTCATCTTTTTTTAAAAAATGTGATTATTAAATAGTCCTAAGGATTTGAGCCTTCCCTTCTAGGGAAGGAGAGGGGAAGGCTAACAAACCCAGGATTTTTAATAATTATTATATTTTTAAAGGAAGAGGATGCTTACTTCCATCCCATAAACATTTTATTTGCCTTTTTGGAAGACTTAAACTGGAGATCAAATGACCAACTTTATCTGAATAGAAATCTCTTAACATTTGGGATGATGTCTGTGTATGTCTTGGCCTGAGTTCTATTTAATTAGATGGAGAATCAAATAGTATGGCATGGACAAGTGGGGGAGATATATAACCTTGTTAAAAATAGGCTTGCTTCTTTCAAGAGGCATTATGGCTGAATTTTGGTCATCCCCACTGAATGCAGTTGGAAAGATATTCACTTGAAGTAATGATCCAGGAGCCAAATCTTGTTTTTCAACAGAAGGAATCATTGTTAGATTTTCAATGTTGATTCCACGGTAAGAACTGGCCCTGATTTTCAACGGAATTCAACTTTGTTCCCAATCACCTTATTTTCCAAAATGTGTTCTTCCTTGCCTGCTTTATTTCCAGGTGCCCAGGAGAACATCCACTGGGAAATTCAACGTTATGACGGCTGGTACAACAACCTCATGTATCATAAACACAACTCAGCGGGTGAGCAAGATGCAACTGATCTTCTAAATGTCCAACCTAGAGGAATCCTTGGGTTATTTAAGGCTGAAGTTCTCAACTTGAGTCTTATTGATCTTAGTGGGCATTATCTTCTCCAGACAGCTGGTTCCTTGGCTAAAGTAAGATCATTTGAGCCTGGTGATTTGTGCCTTGAGTGAGAAGAAGGTCCAATGATCCATCAATTTGTTTTCTTCTCTGTCTAAAGTATTATCGAGAAACTTCTCGTGTTCTTTCTGCCATATTTTGCCCCATTCCCACCTCATGTTGACATGCTGATTTCTTCCCCCATAGGTTCACGGATGTCACGTCTACTCCCTGCTAATTATGCAGATGGGGTGTTCAAGGCCCTGCAGGAACCTCATGTGCCCAATGCCCGCAGGCTTAGCAACATGGTGGCCCAAGGAGATTCAGGTCTTCCTTCTCAGAAGAACAGAACAGTGCTTGGTGTTTTCTTCGGTAAGAGGCAGTCTTGTCGTGCCCCTGGTGGAGACTGACTCTGAGGGAGAGGAGGAACAGCCAACAGGGAGTGGAAGTGTGGCTCTGGAGGTTGTGGAGGAGGCTGGGGAAGGGCAGAGGCTGGCTGGGCAGTCAAAGGTGGACCCAGGCCCATCCCCTCTCCATCCTAGGGCACGCAGGGAGGAGAGGATAAGGGAGAGATGTGGTCTACTTGGGAGGAGAGGGCCTTGATCTTCTTCATGGGCTGCAGCTGTGACAACTGAATAAGAGGATGAACCTGCATATGGGCGAATGCTGGAAACAAAGCGTGGAAATATCTCTAGTTTATGGTTCCTCTCTGAGTTTGGCATCCTTCCAAGTGTGTGTTATCTGTGGATGTCCTCCAGCCCTTATCTTGCCTGGTTTGTGTTGCTTTTTTCCCTTCTTCTTGTAACTGTTTGTGAGGGAGTTTTTTGGCTTCTGTCAAAGATATTCGGAGCTTGGAAGCAAAGTGAAGGAATAAAAGGGGCTTCACCTGTTTTCTGTGACTGTGCTTGTTTTGTATCCCACCCTGGGTCATCACAAGTCTTTTGATTCAGATGTTCCTTCATGTCTTTGATCCTTTCTGGAACAGAAAGCATTTGCTAAGGGTGTTTCCACCCAAGTGAAACTTAAATCATGATCTTGGACCTTAGAAGAAGGTCACATGTGCTGGTGGATTTCTTGGGAATTCTTTCTGATGGAGAAAGAGGAAAGAGATAAAATCAATTCAGCCTGTGATTTTTCTCTTAACTGTATTGATTCAAATTATTTTCCACCTGAAGTTCTGGAGAAATCCTTAAGCTTTAAAAAAAAAAAGTAGCTTGAAAAGGGTCACAAATGGCATAATTTCAAGCAAATGATACACAAATATAAAAATAATTTGGTGCAACAAAATCCTGTTTGAAAAGAGGTCCTGAAGAATCCAAAGCGATGGACTACATAGGGCAGAAATACAGCGCAGAACGGAACTGAATTCTGCACCGGAAACCAGATAAAACTAAAATCTGTTCCCTCTGGATTTACCCAAAAGTCAACCGCTTCCCCCAGCGTTATTTTGCAAATCTATACAGTCTCTAAATCTATATACTGTTAGTTTCTCAATTCTGATTTTCAGACCAGAAGTGAGATGACTTTTAGACTTTGTTGTTGATACTTTTCTTCTGTTTTGGTTTCAGCCCATAGAGTCACTGTTGTGAGAGGGGAAGTTGTATACATTGTTAGATAAGCCAAGAATGCCATGGGCTGGCCCAGCACAACAAGCTGAGCATGACAAAGCCCAGTCAAGATTAAATTAGCCAACTTTTGAATGTTTACAGACACATCCAACAGATTTCACAATAGACCTGGTTAAATTGTTGCATGTAGTAGGTATACTAGTATGTACACACACACATAAACACACACACACACACACACAAATACACACACATACACACACACTTATTTAGAACACTGGTCTAATATTTATTTTCTTGATGCTTACTAAAAATTTTTTTGCTTTTCTGGGCTTTCCTTCCTTCCTTCCTTTTCCTTCCTTCCTTTTCCTTCCTTCCTTCCTTCCCTTCTTTCTTTCTCCCTTCCTTTTCCTTCCTTCCTTCCTTCCCTTCTTTCTTTCTCTCTCTCCCCTCCCTCCTTTTTTCCTTCCTTCCTTCCTTCCTTCCTTCCTTCCTTCCTTTCTTTCTTTCTTTCTTTCTTTCTTTCTTTCTTTCTTTCTTTCTTTCTCTTCTTTCCTTCCTTCCTTCCTTCCTTCCTTCCTTCCTTCCTTCCTTCCTTCCTTCCTTCCTTCCTTCCTTTCTCTTATTGCAATTCATTTCTCCATTGCAATTCAATTCTCTAACCTTCCTGGTTTGGGGTATCTGGCAGGTTTCCACGTGCTGGCCGAGATTTCAGAAGCCAACAATCCGGGCTGCCCGGCTGAATTCCTCAACCTGGAGATCCCTCAAGGAGACCCCGTCTTTGACCCCAGCAACTCTCAAAAGGTTGCCCTGCCCTTCCAGCGGATGAGTTGGGCTGCAGGAACAGGACAAAGCCCCAACAATCCCCGAGAGATGGTAAAAATGCCCTTTGATGTCTGTGCCATGTCCATTCCTCCCTCTGCAGGTAGAATTCCAGCAAAAAGGGCAGGAACGGAATGAGGCAGAAGCTACCTAGGATGGCATTTCCTAGGAGTTTCAGCCAAATTCTGTCCAAAGGGTAGAAAGCTCAGGATTTATTTGTTTGGATGCTTTCTCCAGAGTATATATATTTAAAACTATGACTCAAGGACTACACCTACATTTAATAGAAATAGAAAAGCCAGATGAAGTTAAGGACCTGAAAAGAGTTGAACAGTCACTATAGCAATTTTTGTAGTCTGCTATTTTCCAGATCTGCATTTCTCAACTTTGGCAGCTTTAAGATGTGTGGATTTCAACTCTCAGAACTTTTAAGTATGTTGTCATCTAACAGGAGCCGTTGTAAGGAGACAAGGAGACGTGTGAGGTTTATCCTCAGCTTATTACCATTTGTTTAGTGATTGGTTGAAGTTACAATGACACTGGGGTGGGGGAAGGGATTTACCACTGGTCCATGCACTAACAACCATTGCAGCATCCCCACCATCACTCGGTCAAATTTGGGCACTTGGAGACTGACATAAAGCTGCAAATCACCATTTGCAACTTTCCCAACTGGCTTCTGATAAGCAAAGCCAACAGGAAGCCAGGATTGGCTTCATGATGACATGATTCCTTTAACAATTGCAGTGAATTGCTTAACAACGATGTAAAAAAATGCATCCTAAAATCGGCCCCAATTCACTGAACATCTTACTTGTTTAGCAATAGAAATTCTAGTCCCTGTTAAAGAATGGAGTATGTGTGTATAAGCCCAGAGAGATATTTCAGCATCAAAGGTGCTTTTCCTTTTTAAATTGATTTTATTGGTTTTCTATTAAATATATTTCTTAGTGCTTAATAAACATCATGTTCTTTGCATATTTCATTTGCTTAACAATGCAAATCATATTCTAAGTCTCCACTTCCTTTTTTTCCAACCATTAGTAAAACAAATTCCATGTTTGATAATATTCTACATTCTCTTTCTGCTTAATTTTCAATGTCAATCTATCCATTTCTGCTCAATCTAGTATCTTCTTGACTATCTCTTCATCTTGTGGTATACCTTCATTTTTTTTTCAATATTGTGCAAAAATAATGCTCACGGCTGTTAAGACCTGTAATATTAAATGCATACTTTAATGATATTAGACCTAACCAAAGGTGTTTTTTCCAAAAATCTTCCTTGGGGTTTTGTGTTTTTTTTTCTTTGAAAACATTTCACTTCTCATTCAAGAAGCTTCTTCAGTTCTAGAACCGAAGAAGCTTCTTGGATGAGAAGCCAAAGGTTTTCAAGGGAAAAACAACAACAAAAAAGTACAGTTGCCTTTTGGAAAAGCATTTTTGGGATAACCATGACCTGGAGGATTGAGGATCTCCATAGACATGAGGTCCAAATTTACTGAGCTTGGACTATCCAGTGTGAAGTTGCTACCTTCAGACGTCTTATCAATTCATCCAATCCAAGCAGTCATAGACTGAACAGGACTTAACTGTCTCCATCCCATCTTCCTTTCTGTTCTCCAACAGGTAAATGGGGTGACCGGCTGGTTAGATGGAAGTGCCATCTATGGCTCCTCGCATGCCTGGAGCGATTCTCTAAGGAGTTTCTCCCAAGGAAAGCTACTTTCTGGAAAGAAACGTGGTTTCCCAAAGCAGGCGGAAGAGAACAGCTTAATGTGGAAGGCTCTCGATCCAGCTACAGGGAAGGGCGGGACCCAAGGCATCTTTGGTAAGCAGGTCTGGGGTCATCAGCTGCTCTTCAAGAGGCTAAAAGAAGGAGAGAGATGGATGGTACCTGACAGCATTCCTTTTCAGGCCTTCATTCAGTTTTCTGTAATAATAATAATAATAATTATCATCATCATCATCCTCTGGGAACATCAGGTTGAGAAGGTTCTGGAGAATGAAAAAGTCAAGAAATTGTAGGACTTCAGAATTCAAGACTGACAGGCACTTGGCCCACAACATACCTGACATAACAGTAGTTGGAAAGGAAAAGGTTTGGTTCATTGACATTGCAATACCTGGTGATGCACGGATTGAAGACACGCAGCAAGAAAAAAAAAAATCACAACGTATCGGGACTTACAAATTGAAGTTGAGCGACTTTGGAAAAAAGAAATTGTGCGTTATCCCAATGCTACCTGAAACAGTTTCTAGGTCCTTGGTTAGGACTCGAGCTGTTGAGCTATCAACCAGCCCCAAAGGATGTGAATCTCATTAAAGATTTAATAATAATAATAATAATAATAATAATAATAATAATAATAATAATAATAATAATAATAATAAGTAGTAGTAGTAGCAGCAGCAGCAGCAGCAGCAGTAGTAGTAGTAGTAGTAGTAGTAGTAGTAGTAGTGTGTACATTTCAGGATTCTAGAACTTTTGGAGGTCACTAACAACTCAACTATTTTGTGCTAGAGCTTTCTTAATAGAGGATGAGCACATTCTTCCATTAACTTTACCGTCTTATCGTTTCATGAAGGGAAGAAATTTGGAGGTCAGCACAAAACATAGTGGTTTTTTCCCATTTGCATCTATGCAGAATGTTCATCATTCTTATCATGTCTTCTCTGATATCTAGCCATTACGATTTTTACAGCTCTCTTGGGTTCTTTTTAATGATCCCTTCTCCTTCTCCTTCTCCTTCTCCTTTTCCTTTTCCTCTCCTTCTCCTTCTCCTTCTCCTTCTCCTTCTCCTTCTCTTCTCTTCTCTTTCCTTCCTTCCTTCCTTCCTTCCTTCCTTCCTTCCTTCCTTCCTTCCTTCCTTCCTTCCTTCCTTCCTTCCTTCCTTCCTTCCTCCCAGACTTTGGAAATGCCAAAGGAAATGAAAATGTTTTCCTGCAAGCCATGAGTATCGTGTGGTTCCGCTATCACAACCACTGGGCAGAAAATCTGGCCAAGCAGAACACAAGCTGGTCAGATGAGGATTTATTCCAACATGCACGCAAGAGAGTCATTGCAATTTACCAGGTAGGTGAAGTCTGGAAGAGACAGAAAAAAACAGGAAATCATATTCATTTCCTTTGACACTGTTTCATTATCTTCTCATTGTTCTCCTAGAATATCGTGTTTTATGAGTGGCTGCCAAACGTTTTGGAGAAGACAAGCATGAAACGTTATGAAGGTGAGGGACATCAACAGAACAGAATAGACGTCAAATGGAAAAGGACAAGAGATTTTCAGTGGCTGCATACTGGAGAAGGAAGATAAAGGGAGTTCTTGTGGGTCTAAAGAGCTGCCTTAGCCACATTTCTCTCGATTTTATAATTTTATGTAGAGAAGGCTGGAATCCATTATCATTTTCCAGCCTATCTGTATTGGCTTTAGAGAGGAATGCTAAATTGCATTTGCATTCTAAGTTCTTCCATTTAAAACTCAAAATATCACAGGGAATTTCAAGGCCCTCCCTTCTCTACATCATCTCAGCTTCAGTAAAATCCAGTAAAAAGCCCACATTGCATATTGGACATCAATACAATCCAGAGAGTCCAGGGATACTTCACGAGAAGGGTCCTCCGCTCCCCTTCTAGCAACAGAATAACTTGTACCACCAGACTTGAAATTTTAGGCTTAGATAACTTAGAACTACACTGCCTTCCATCCAACTTAAGCATAGTACATAACATTATCCATTGCGATGTCCTACCCGTCAATGACTACTTCAGCTTCGATCACAACAATACCCAAGCACACAATAGATACAAACTCAAAGTAAACCGTACCAAATTCGATTGCAGGAAATACGACTTCAGCAACAGAGTGGTCAATGTCTGGAATACTCTACCTGACTCTGTGGTTTCTTCCCCAAACCCCCAAAACTTTAACCTTAGACTGTCTACTGTTGACCTCACCCCATTCCTAAAAGGTCTAAAGGGGCGTGCATAAGCGCACCAATGTGCCTACCGTCCCTGTCCTAATGTTTCCTTTTATTCTTATCCATTTCATGTATTAATAATCATGCTTATACTTATAATTGTTATCTAATACATGCACAACAAATAATAAATAAATAAAATCCTTCTGTGAAATACCTCTTGTCATCTGTTGCATTACTCTCTGTGTTGTAGGTTACAAGCAGCATGTCGATTCTCGGATCTCTCCAGAATTCCTTGTGGCTTCTGCACTCTTCCTTGGCACTAAAGTCCCATCTGGGGTCTATATGAGGTAAAAAGAAAAAAAGCAGGGTTTAAAAATATAATGAAGCCAGTATTAAATATGCCTAGAATTGCAGTATTTAAGAGGAAGGAAGGGAGGGAGGGAAGGAGGGAGGGAGGGAGGGAGGGAGGGAGGGAGGGAGGGAGGGAGGAAGGAAGGAAGGAAGGAAGGAAGGAAGGAAGGAAGGAGGGAGGGAGGGAGGGAAGGAAGGAGAGAAGGAGGGAGAGAGAGGGGAAAGAAGGAAGGAGAGAAGGAGGGAGAGAGGGGGAAAGAAGGAAGGGAGGGAGGGAGGGAGGAAAGGAGGGAGGGAGGGAGGGAGGGAGGGAGGGAGGGAGGGAAGGAAGGAAGGAAGGAAGGAAGGAAGGAAGGAAGGAAGGAAGGAAGGAATCCAGGCAAATTGTGTCTAGCATAGCAGCTCAAGATAGAAGATCTGTTGGTTGCAGGGCAGAGAACGGCAACACCACGAAAGCTGCAAATTAGCTATTTTTTCTCTCTCCAGCAAATAATATGGCTGGGTTCACGCAATGAGGTATCCAACATGATTTGTTTAGTTCTCACTTAAAGTATTGTTGGAATCTGACCATTTGAATTCACAATGTGTCAAACCAGCAAACTATGGATTATTCAACCAAACATGGTGAACCAATGTAAGCTAAGAACTCAACCGGATCAACAAATATCCCAGCTGCATCTTGGAAAATCCAAGTGTTGGGTAGCATGTCAATAGGCTGCCTTTACCAATGGAGCATTATCTATCCCATGCAACATCTGCCCAGTTGTCTCTTCCCTTTTTGCTTTCGTTTGCCAACAGGGGTTCCATGCATTCTACTGGTCCACCGCAGAGAACCCTAATCTCATTTATTTTTTAAAAATATTCTTTTTAGGGATTCAAATTGTTCTTTCCGAAACGTGACTGATGTAGATGGACATTCCTCTCCAGCCCTCCGCCTATGCAACAACTACTGGAGTCGGCAGGTACGGAGCTTCAGAGCAACTAAACATATATTTCTAGTTGAAGGCACTGGGGAGATGGGGGATTGCAAGAAAATGTCTTGAGGATGTGGCTTCATGGTGAAATATCAGGGGTGGGCTCCTGGGGTCTCGCAGAGCCCCTAGCTAAGACTCTACGGGGCTCGGAGAGCCCCCAATAGCCTCAGAAAGAGAAGCAACAAGGGAAAGCTCTTAATAGGCTTAATTGAACTTCTGGGCATTCAGCCAAGAGCATTTCACACCTAGTCAAAGTGTTGCAAGCTAGATAAACAACCCACTCAGCGCTTGCAAGGAACAGCCATTGAGAAAATCCCATAACATAGCCACTAGCCTCCGAGGGGATTAATTCCCAAATAATAAGAATCACGTAACTCACCAGAAGCTCCTCTAAGACTCCAAGATCCTTCCCACAGTCATTGCTATTAAGCCTGGTTTCACCCAGTCTTTTATTTACGCATTAAATGCACGAAATAATAAACAACTTTTTGGTATATATCTTTTTTTAGGTAATTAGGGCAAAGAAGCAATGTTGAGTTGGCCACACCCACCCAGTCACATGAGCACCTAGCCATGCCCACCCGATCACATGCCCACCCGATCACATGACCACCTGATCACATGACCACCCAGCCAGTCATTAGGGCAGAGAGCCCTTGCTAAAAAATTTGAAGCCCACCCCTGTGAAATAGTCATGTTGTGTGAAAAAAAATATAATTCAAAGTGTAATTGAGTAGAGCACTTGGGTTGCATGCAACAATCCCATGTTTCAATCTTCAGCATCTCCAGGTAGATCTGAGTAGATCACCTGCCAAAAGTCCTGGACAGCCTTCATCAATATAGAAAGTATTAGAATAGGTTATTAAATGTCCTGCTTCATTGCAAGACACCTTGTATCTATAAGTCAGCTGGTGATTTTACAAAAGTTGGGACTGGATTGGATTTAGTGCACCTTTGAACTAAGCAGGTAAACTTTGCAATCACCTTGTAGCTCATGCTAAGTGTTTTCTCTCTTGGTCAGAATCCTAACCTCCAGACAGCTGAAGACGTAGATGATCTTCTTCTGGGAATGAGTTCTCAAATCACCAAGCACGAAGACAACATTGTGGTCGAAGATCTCCGAGGTAGATCTTTTCATCCATTTATTGGCTCTCTCTTTTGACAGCTCTCCCCAAAATTGCAGGTTTCATTCCTTTGGCAAAGCTAAGGGTGGGAAAAGGTACTGTAGCCTTAATTTTGGGGGGTGAACTTTCTTTGCTTCCTGCTTTGGGGGGGGATTTTCAGTTAATTGTTGCTCTTAAGCAAGGGTGGGATTCAAATTTCTTAACAACCGGTTCTGTGGTCATGGCCTAATTTGTGGGCATGGCTTAGTGGTCATGTGACTGGGTGGGCATGGCTTGCTGACTGGGTGTGGCTTGGTGGTCACGTGACTGGCTGGGTGTGGCTTGTATGTAAATATTGTAGATAAATATTTATTTTTTTATTTAAAAAAGAGCAACTTTTACCCCCAAAACAGGCAAAGCAGGCAGGCAGATTGAGTTGCTCACAGAATCACAGATTCACTTAGAGATCTATCTATCTGCAATCTGCTACCTGAGTCTCCACTGAAAAATAGAAGCTTCGGTCCTAAGGAAGGTTCAGTTCTGCTTTTAGATTAGTTAAAAATCAAGAAATCCTAAGATTTCCTGCTTTCTGGCTAATCTAAATCTCCCGGCACAGCAGAACAGCTGATGGTTGGGAGGGGAAAAAAAGGAAAAATAGCAAATTAGGAGTCAAGTTTGATGGCGCGCATGCCAGGTAAGGAGTGAGTGGGTGGGGAGGGGTGGGGTGGGGCCAGCCAGTGGTGCAATTTGCCGGTTCTCCAAACTGGGTAAAATCATAACAAGCAGTTCTATTGAACTGGTCTGACCAGGTAAAATCTCACCCTTGCCCTTATATATCATGATTCCTTTGTTGCTTATGTGAACATCCTTCCATTTTGCTCCATTATGGATGTTCTGTCTTGTTCTTCTTAAGATTACTGGTATGGGACAGTGAAGTTCTCCCGAATGGATTTCGTGGCGAGTTGGATCCAGCGAGGAAGAGATATTGGACTATCTACCTATAACAAAGTCAGAGAGTTCTTTGGACTTCCGCCTGCTAAGAAATGGACAGATATTAACCAGAAGAATCAAACGGTACTGTGTCACGGGAGCTAAAATGGACATGAGATGGGATGGAAGGCAGACAGAAAACAAGCAGCATCTTGTCCATTGGTAGCAAGTTTACTATAACTTCCCTTTAAAGCTTAAACAAATGTGGAAGTTCAAAAGGAGAATATTTATTTTACAAATGAGAACAATGCTTGACGTTAGTCTGAGCTCTGTGTAGCATCCGCCACTCCACATAGGGAAAAAAAAATGCCTATTGTGCTACTGCATGTTGATCATTAAACCAATTGTGGGAAGACGGTGATACACAATTGATATATCATCCCAGAAGAGAATATTTGTGGGTTGAG
Source organism: Notechis scutatus (assembly GCF_049901735.1). Classification (NCBI taxonomy): domain Eukaryota; kingdom Metazoa; phylum Chordata; class Lepidosauria; order Squamata; family Elapidae; genus Notechis; species Notechis scutatus. The sequence goes on along the minus strand of NC_142019.1, from coordinate 8,956,685 downwards.
CTGTATGGTCCTTGCTGCTCTCTGAGCTTGGTGGCTTTCTTGACATTTGAATACCCACCTAGGTAATGTCATAGCACTGATGATATTACCTAGTTGGGTAATGAAATGTCTGGCAGAAATCCGCCAAGCTCAGAGAGCAGCAAGAACCCCCACAATGGACATAGGAAAAACTTTGACCTAACACCACATATATCTTGATCCTTTTTCATCCCTCTTCAGTTTCGCTCAGTCTCCTCCTATTTTGAGCTCAGGCACATGCATTTATAACTCTTGAACTGATGAAACTCTTCCAATTGATACAGACTTCAGTATAAAAGAGTTCTCACTCTTATTTAGAATAGAATAGAATAGAATAGAATAGAATAGAATAGAATAGAATAGAATAGAATAGAATAGAATAGAATAGAATAGAATAGAATAGAATAGAATTCTTTATTGGCCAAGTGTGATTGGACACACAAGGAATTTGTCTTTGGTGCAAATGCTCTCAGTGTACACAAAAGAAAAGATACATTCATCAAGAATCATGAGGTACAACATTTAATAATAGTCATAGGGTACAATAAGCAATCAAATCATACTAGGAAACAGTCAATATAAATCGTAAGGATACAAGCGACAAAGTTCAGTCATACAATCACAAGAGGGAGGAGATGGGTGATAAGGAGTGATGAGATTAATAGTGATAGTAGTGCAGAGTTTGTAAATAGTTGAACAGTGTTGAAGGAATTATTTGTTTATCAGAGTGATGGCGTTCAGGGAAAAAAACTGTCCTTGTGTCTAGTTATTCTGGCGTGCAGGGCTCTTTAGTGTCGTTTTGAGGGTAGGAGTTGAAACAATTTATGTCCAGGATGTGAGGGGTCTGTAGATATTTTCACAGCCCTCTTTTTGACTGGTGCAGTGGACAGGTCCTCGAATGAAGGCAGGTTGGTAGTAATTGTTTTTTCTGCAGTCCTAATTATCCTCTGAAGTCTGTGTCCATCTTGTTGGGTTGCAGAGCCAAACCAGACTGTTATAGAAGTGCAGTTGACAGACTCCATCATTCCTCTGTAGAAATGGATCAGCATACATAATTATATATATATTTTAAATTCTCAGTAGTTAGAAAATAGGAGCTAATGCAGGTTGGTTCTCTTTGCTGTCTTCTGTTGATAGGGATGGGAGGTTTGTTCCAGTTCAAACAGCAAAAGCAGTGGGGATAATTTGAACCAGATCAAAGCTCTGGAATCTACTATTTAGCAATAGCAATTGCATTTAGATGTATATACCTCCCCAGACCATTTTACTGCACTCTCTGATTGCACCAGTGCCAGCATTATTTGCGTATTGCCCCAATCATCTGGGCCTTCGTTTTACCAGCCTTTAAAGGATGGAAGGCTGAGTCAACCTTGAGCTGGTCAGGATCGAAGTCCAAGCTGTGGGTAAAGTTTGCCGGCAACTTTGCACTTTAACCACTGCACCACCATGGCTCCCATTCACTCTTGAAAAATGCATTTACTACCCAACTGTACTTATTTTATTCTGGCCGCAAGGCCCTCTTCCCATTTTATACCTGGCACCAAACCAAAAAAGGGGACAAAAATCTCCCCATTTCTTTTAACTATTCAAGCCCACCTTCATTCAGCCTTCAAACCCAATGGTCTCTTTGCTCCTAGATCCCTGAATCGACTAAGGATCTCTATGGGGACAGACTTGAAAGCCTGGAGCTGCTTCCTGGAGGGATGCTGGAAGAGAATGAGACCCTTTTCCGAGCCATCCTTGAGGACCAGTTTGTCCGCCTACGAGATGGAGACCGATTCTGGTTTGAAAACCCCAAGAATGGGTAAGTCATCCCATCGGAACATCATTTAATTCCATCTTTCCGATTCTATCCTTCCGTTTCTTTTCTCTGAGACAGTGAGATGTCTTTGCCTTCTTTTTATTCTCACAACGACTTGAAAAGGCAGGTGGGGCTGAGAAATTGTGACTGTTGCCAAACCCACACCAAATATTTCATATTTGAGACCCAACAGAAAGCTCACCAGGGGTGATGGAAATCCAATAGATCTAGAAGAGAGAAGGTTGGCAGACATTGGGATAAACAAGTCAAGTACTTGGATCCTTCTCACCATCTAAAGTTGGGTTGCTCCTCCAGAAATAGAAAACAACTTGCCTTGAAGTCCCGAAAGGAAGAGTTCTCGTCCCATCTGTTAAAAAAGAAATCAAACACAGGGTCTTTGATAAAAGATATTTGTAGCTCAAGGTTGAATTCTGAGGTCCTTGGTGCTGTCTGAGCTTGCTTGTATTCTTGCAGATGTTTCATGACCCAACTAGGTAATGTCATCAGAGCTAGAAGGGAGCGTCTTGCCTGTCTGTGTGGATGGGAGCAGTCTTAGAGATTCTTTGGTTGGGCTGTTTACTGATGGCTCTTTGGCAGTTTCTGTTTTGGGGTATTGCTTACTTGATTGTTGGTCTAAAGTTAACCTTGAAGTTAATCTATGCTGTTCTGAGTGTTGATTACTGATGGAGAGGTGCTGGAGTCTTTTTGTTCTCTTTGAGGCTGGTTGATTGTCTCTTTTGCATAGTCTACACATGTTGTTAATGTCCATGTGTCTATTGATGGCTGATTTTTCAGAGTGCTAGGCTTCTAGAAATTCCCTGACATTTTTGGACATGGCTTGTTCTGGGATGGTCACATTTTTCCCAATTGAAACTATGGTTAAGTCTATCTGTATGTTGTGAAATTAAAGAATTTCCTTCATGTCTTCTGACTGCCAGTTTGAATGAGGTTTTGAACTTCCCAGATCTAAGCAGGCATTCGAATCCCAACCTTACGACTGTATTTATGCTTAATGCACTCAAGATCCCGCTGACTCTTGTTTATCCCTTTTGTAGACTATTCACTTCCGAGGAGATTGTGGCCATTAAAAACACGACCTTCAGTCGTGTTCTTGCTGCTGTCATGTACACAACAAATATCCAAGCAGATGTGTTCACCTGGAAAAAAGGTGGGTAATGGCTCATATTTTGAGGAGGTGAATGGGATGAGACCCCCAATCAAGGCAAAACACCATAGTCACTGGTGCCCATTTCCATCCCTGATTAAAATGGCATCACAAACAAGTTTTACCCTTGCATGCTTCCATTGCAGTGTTGCCCATAAGTATCCAAGGAATAGAGCTGCTATTATGAAGCATAATTATGTTTCATTCTCCCCCTCCACCCTTGCTATCATCGCTGTGCGTGCCTATGAACAAATCCATGGTTTTTTAACCCATATTAGAAATATTAGAAATCTTTCAGCAAAGACAAAGGAGACAGGCTGTATCTCAAGAGTTGAATAACCCCCCAGTACACGCAGAAAATTCTGGATTCATGATCGAAAGTAGGGCTAGGGATGGAAGGAATGAACCTAAGAGATTTGGACAAAGCACCAAACAATTGTTTAGGATTACACATAAATAAGAACATTGTTTTTCATTAGACAGAACTTCACAGTATAAAGCTGGATTTATTTGTTTATTTTTCAATATTGGCATGTCCTAGTCTTTTGAATGCAGGGAGTTGCATAAATTGGAGGCTCACGGCCTGTCTGGAGCGATAGTCCCTGGTTCCCGAATGGCAGGTGATTTATACCTGTCTGCAATGCACAATAAAGAGAAGTGGGGCGTCCATCCCCTGGTTGCACCTGCCATTTTTGAAGCCAGGGACTGTCACTGTTTTGGATAGAGAATATATGGACCACATGAGTTTTGTGTAGCATCCGGGTTAACATGCGGCCTTGTCCTGCCTTGCGAGTTTGACCTGTAAACATTTTTATAACATTCCTCTAGGTCTTGGTGCAAGAACTGTTTTATTAGCTCTGGTGTTGAATGCCCGAATCTCCCCAGTTTGTTATTACAGCATGGAGAAATGTCCAGAGTTACGACATACCATCCTCATATCCAAAGCTTGTTAATCCAGCTCACCATATCTGCTTATTGCAGAGAGGGGTGTCAGCCTTGGAGGCCGTTTTTTGCTTGGAAGCTTCAGGGCTGCCACATTTAGTGCCTGGGAATGACTAGAGGGGGGATTTCATAGAGAGGGAAGATTAGATCAACAACATTCTTTCTTGGAGAGTCAAGGACAAGTCACCCTGCACCTGGAGAGGAGTGCCTGGAGGGATGTCTCCAGTTAGGACAAAGATTTGATTGGGCCACGTGATGGGATGGTGGGTGCAGGGATGGATCTTTGAATTGGACCTGTCAGAAAATGGACATAAATGCCAGAAAGCAGGGAAAAGTGCAGAAAATCAGGATGCCATGACCACAGTGTCAGGGCCCCAACATGCACCCCCATTCAAATCACAAGTCTCTAGACAAATCTCTCAGAGTAAAAAAGATTGATTTATTAGGAATTGACATGTCGGCATTTCCTGGTTGCAGTCAACTCTGATACATCGTTCATTTCACCCTTGACCCTGGTCTTCCCCCCACCCCCTGGATGTATATTCTCCAATGAGACACATCTATAGCCAAGAGTCATCAATCATGCTCTGCAGTAATAATCTTGCGCGCCAACAGCTTCGGCTGCCAAGTGATTATCTGAGGCATTTAAGGAATGCACTGCTTTCCCCCACTCCCTTACTGCTGGCAACTAAAAAGACCAAAGGAGTATTTTTTTTAGTTGACACACAAGATACTCAGCGAAGGCCATAAATATGAGCTTGTTGCTAGGCACCTAAAACATGATCACATGACTGCAAAGGGGTATGGCCATCGGAACTTTGAAAACAGGCTGTAAGTAGCCCTGGGGAGGTCCATCGTAATTTTGAACAGTGGCTAAGCAACCAGTTATAAAGCAAGGGCGACTGTATCTGTGTTGTCTTAAGAAATTTTGCTGGAGGGAGGAACAAAAAGAATGAAATGGGATGGAGTTCCCTGTCTCATTGCATTCTCCACCCATCAGGTAATCCATGCTCCCAACCCAGGCAGATGGACTTGGAGGGCCTTCCTCCGTGCAAACAGATGACCGTCATAGATTACTTCCAAGGAAGTCCTGCAGGTTTTGGAATCCTCATCGCTGCCCTGTGCTGCTTGCCTTTAGGTTTGTTTCCATCCAGGTTTGAAGTTTTCCTTTATACTCCAACATAGAGTTCAACTGTTGAAATGTCCTGGGGGGGGGGGGGTGTAGAAAACTGGAATAAAGCATCTCTATAAGTACTGTACAACGTTTGTGTTTGCTCACTTCCTCCCCACCCAAAAAAAATCACTCGTTCAACCTTGGTGGGACAAAAGTTAGATCCGTGGTTTATTAGGCGATGCAGCCTGCATCTTTCCAACAATGCTTAAATGCTGTCTCTGGACAAAGTTAAGACTGAGAGACTGAGTGTATGGACCTGCAATCTTTGGATCTCCTTAATTTTAGCTCCTTTGGGTTCCACTATGCCCTCTGACTTTTAAGACGATCAGTAGAAGGCTGTGGCACCAGAGCTGATTGAGATATGCAGGTAGCAGGACCATTGTCCATGGTGGTGAAGAAAACCGTGATTTGTTATCTCAATAGCTTTGAAGGACATCAACTTGGAGAAAAGTAGCATGAAGTTATCAATGTCATGAGCTAAGAGGAAGAATTTGTTGGTTTGTAACTATCCTCAATGCTCAAGACTGGTATTTGTGAACAACTCCAGCTGTTGTAACATCAGCTAATGCTTTTCATGCTGGTTTTTCTGCAGTGAGTCTCTTCGTTGCCTGGATTGTTGCTTTTTTCCGGAGGAGGTCTTTCCGTAAGTTGCAGAAGAGGCAAAATCCCACCACTCATCCAGATGTATCTGCTGAAGGAACCCAAGGTGAGGAGCAATTCTGCCCGAGCGTCCACTACGCCAAGATTCCATTCAAACACAGTATGAATCAAATGGAGAATTCCTGGAGAATTGTTATCCTGGTTGCTAATCAAAAACAATTGCACACTCTTGTGTTGTATTCACTGGGGTTATACTATTGGGTTTACATTCCTGGAGATGGAAGAGTGATGGAGAAAAGCAACGAAAACTTGGACATGAGTTATATTGGTGTAAATGGATGCATGAACGATACCATCCTAGGTGTCTTCAAAGAGGATAAAAGAGTCTTTGGGGAAGGGAACCTTGAGTGTTTGAAAATGCAAGGCTAATATAAAGTCTGTTCTATCTTATAATATGTTGAGACTCTAGAAAAACTGTAGAGAAGAGCAACCAGGATGATTAGGGGACTGGAGATTAAAACACATGGTGAACTGTTTGCAGGAACTGGGCCTGGCTAGTCTAGGGAAGAGAAGGACCAGGGGAGACAGGATAGCAAGTCTTCCAATATTGGAGGGGCTGCCATAGGGAGGAGGGGGTCAAACTATTTTCCAAGGCACCTGAAGGCCAGACAAGGAATAATGGATGGAAATTGAACAAGGAGAGATTCAACCTGGAAACAAGGAGAAACTTTCTGACAGTGAGAGCAATCAACCAATGGAACAGAAGTTGCTTTCAGAAGTTGTGGGAGCTTCATCACTGGAGGCTTTCAAGAAGAGACGGGACTGTCATTTGACAGAAATGGTGTAGGGTCTCCTGCTTGGGCTGGGTGGGTGGGGGGAGGGGTTGGACTAGATAACCTACAATAGAATAGACTAGAATTCTTTATTGGCCAAGTGTGATTGGACACACAAGGAATTTGTCTTGGTGTAAATACTCTCAGTGTACATAAAAGAAAAGATACATTCGTCAGAGTCAAGAATCATAAGGTTCAACACTTAATGATAGTCATAGGTTACAATAAGCAATAAAATCATACTAAGAAATAGTCAATAAAAATTGTAAGGATACAAGCAACAAAGTTACAGTCATACAGTCACAAGTGGGAGGGGATGGGTGATCAGGAGTCATGAGAAGATTAAAAGTAATAGTAGTGCAGACTTTGTAAATAGTTGGACAGTGTTGAGGGAATTGTTTGTTTAGTAGAGTGATGGCGTTAGGGGAAAAAACTGTCCTTGTGTCTAGTTGTTCTGGTGTGCAGTTGGAAGGTCCCTTCCAACTCTGTTAATCGGTAATCAGTAACGTAGGGGTCTTCTTCCCCCCAGCACTTGAATGGCACGGCTTCAAGATAGATACTTCCCTTGTCTACATCCAACTGAAGGAAGACAAAGTGATCAAAGTGCTTGATTCCAAGTTGGCTGTGGTTCGCAACATAACCCTCAGAAGCCAACAGAAAGTGGAGACCATTATGTCCAACAACAGAGGCAACAAGACCATACTTCTGAAGATTCCTAAAGAATATGACCTGGTATGTACCAGGGAGGAGGACAATCGACTTTGTATGTTCTCATTTATATACTGGAAAGGTTCCCCTCTTGCCTTTCTGTCTTCTTTTCAACCCCAGGAACCTTAGGACTAACTAAAATAGCAACCAGGATGATTTCCATAAAACCTATAATATTATGCCAATTGTTTCATAGCAATAGGTATATGGCGGAAAAGCTATCCATGGTCTATGTCGCCGTGGAGAAGATCCTATTGTAAATAACTAGGTCATTGATGAAATCGCAAACCTCTAAAGTATTCTGAATATATGAAGCAATGCCTTGAAAATTAAAATATGAAAGAGTAGCGTAGAACAAGGTGGCCTTTTAGGTGCTGGAGTTACGTTATGAACAAGAGAGCATTTTCAATTGTCTAAAGATTCTCACCCTCGACTGTGAAGCTCTCTCATCTCACTGTTGTTCTCAGGTGTTGCAATTTAAGGTAGAAGCAGAGTGCAGGGACTTCCTGGGACATCTGAAAACCTACTTGGAGAGGAATGAATTGACGCTCCAGGTGTTCATGATGAGCGAACAGCAGCTGCTGAAAAAGGCAGTAACCAAGGAGCAGAGAAAAGAAATCCTGGAAATTTTTTTCCGGCATTCCTTTGCTCAGGTAAGTGGGGAGCTGTTCCTTCTACTCCTTCTCCCTCTCCCTCTCCTTCTCCTCCTCTTCCTCTTCCTCCTCTTCTACTTTCTCCCCCTCTACCTCTTCCTACATCTCTTTCCCCTTCCCCTATTTAACTTGTACCATTTAAATCATGGGTGTCCAACCTTGGCAACTTTAAGACTTGTGGACTTCAACTCCCAGAATTCTGGGAGTTGAAGTCCACAAGTCTTAAAGTTGCCAAGGTTGGACACCCTGATTTAAATGGTTGTTTCTTTCTCTTACTTGGTGGAAAACATTGTATTTTCTATTGATTTCTGGTCTATTAGAAAATTGCATACGTATGTTGCTGAACAAGAAATAACACCATCTACACAATGCTGCCTAACTGAATGATTTTATTACCAATTAAAATGACTAAAATCTAAAACCTCCTCTTGTAACTTCATGTGACATCATCACTACATGGCAGGACAGCAAGTGCAAGAACTATCCGAGTTTTGTTTAGAGTGCCTTGTCTTTCTGGTGGAAAGTGAGTGGACTTCCTTCCTGGTGGGAATGTGATTGGTGGTCTTTCTCTTTTAGGTTCTAAACATCGACAGATTAGATGCTGGAGAACTCAATTTGGAAACATCTCAGAAAGCCAAGGAAGCCTTAAAGTGTGAACTGAGCCGGGCCGAGTTCGCTGATGCTCTGGGTCTCAAATCCCAATCTGTATTTGTGGAGTCCATGTTCTCACTCGCCGACAAAGACGGGAATGGATATCTCTCTTTTCGGGAATTCCTGGACATTTTGGTGGTCTTTATGAAAGGTGAAATTTGAAATTACTCAACTGCAAGGGGTGGGAAAAACTAACCACGGTCAAGACCTCAAGAGTTTGGCCCCAAACTATTTGGGTTAGAATACACTTTACTAAATCAAGTTGATTTGAAGCTGCATTTTTTTTTGTAACCAGTTAAGCGTAGTGCTTAGTGTACATCAGATTTCTATTCTATTCTGTTCTATTCTATTCTATTCTATTCTATTCTATTCTATTCTATTCTATTCTATTCTATTCTATTCTATTCTGTTCTGTTCTGTTCTGTTCTGTTTAATTTTTTTTTTATGATTCAGTGTCTTGGGTGACCTAAGAAGATTGATTGAGTCAATAACGCAACAAGTCAAGCATGTTGTGTGTAGGCAACCCTAATATTTGATACCCAACGGAATTATGAATACCCAATGGAATATTATATCCATTTATCCATCCACTGATGATGAAGGGGATGGAAGATGATAGAGGTCTTCCCCTTCAGTTCCAGAAGCAAATAGATGGAGTTGGTGAAAGGAGGCAGGATCCTTTGCCCTCTTCCTGGAAAACCTAAAGATTGGAAGAAGTTGCCACTATTATAGTAGAGACCTGTAGTAGAGTCTTAATCTTGACCCATTGGAAGTGTGAGAATTGTGTTAAACTTTCAGCCAACACAATGAGCTTTAGAGTAGTGAGATTTTTTTTGGGTATCTATCAGCACAATCCAATGAACTTTTGAGTTGCTACAATAACATCTGTTCTGTTTTATTTATTTTAAGTATTCCTTGAATACTCAACACACTGATCATCTCAGAACTAAGTGTTTCCTTCCTTTCTGATTGTCAGCAAAAATCAAGAAATGGGCTTCAAGGATCTTTCCAAATATTGGGGGCTGAGTTGTGCTGATGGGGCATGTTTTGTGTTCTTCTCTATCTCTCTCAACCAGGAACCCCCCAGGAGAAGTCCAAGCTGATGTTTGCCATGTACGATATTGACGGAAATGGCTTCCTTTCGAAAGGAGAATTTTTTCGGATGCTGAGGTATCGTCTGCTGGTTTGCTTGCTTTGGTTATTGTAACAAATTCTTGGTGGAGAGATGGTAGAATTTCCATTTGCTAGAATGCTAACTTGTACCTCTGGTTGGTTCCTCACCTGAAATTCAGCTTGTATACATCTGGGGGAACGTTGACACCAACAATAAAGCACAACCTCACAATGCACAGCCCAGCTGTCAACCCTGAAGTTGACCTGATCGAAGCCATCTTGACAACTTCCGTGTTGCCACACTGGAGCTGAGGGATAGGGAGGGAGGATTTGAGATAGCTGGGATTGTGTAGCCAAAACACAATACTTTCTCTTGGGAACCAAGGACATTCTCACACCTGGTCAGAGGAAGGAGGAGTAATGTCACTAGGCAACCAGATTGTGATTGGACCATCTGATTGTTTTGAGAAAGTGACAAACTTTTAATTAAGTGAAAGTCGCGGGAACCTTCAGAGTCGGTTTTCACCAGATCTGTGCCAATGTATTTCCAACAAAGCTATTCTTTGAGGAATCTACCTGCCTCAGAGTTTTGCTTCATTATGGGTCTATTGCCAACATTTTGGAGGAGGTGAAGCTCCATGGAAAATAATTCCCTAGATTTGCAGAGTAGGACTGGTCTTATTGTAGACCAAGCTCAGCCAGTGTCTCCATCCAACCCACAGTTTTTGTAAGTTAATATGAGTCATGAGTTAAATTGATGTGCTATCAACCACCTTCTTCAATTCAAGCAAGACTTTGCCATAGCCTCTTCAGTTACCCGGTTTTGAGACTTATTAGCTCAAAATTTCTTATTTCCTCCTCTAGATCCTTCATTGAGATCTCTAACAACTGTCTCTCAGGGGATCAGACCGAACAGGTTATCGAATCCTTGTTCAAAGAAGCAGGATTTCAGGATAAGGAAGAACTCACTTGGGAGGATTTTCACTACATGTTGAGGGATCATGACAATGCACTCCAGCGCACTCAACTTTGCATTAAAGGTCAGCAGAATCCAGAACACAAAGCTTACACAAAGCCTTCTGGTTGGGTAAGAGTTAGGAAGCCATACTTCTGGCTCAAGATCTTCAGGAAGTAGAGATTCTCATTCTTATTATATTGTGCCACCTTTTCTTCTGGGTCAATATATGAAATGGAACGGAATGAGGAAGTGGATCCCCAGGAGGGAAGGGTGTATTCCAGATAAATAAGAGGCAACTCAGCCCAGATATCATGTATAAAAGAAAGAGGGTGGACATGGCTTCTCCCTAATAGTTGCCAAAGTATATCGTAGGTGCAAATAGTAGAGTCTTCACACCGGCAACATTCCGTCTCTAGGTGTGAACCCTTAAAAGAACTCAACTTGGAAGAATCTTCATGCATTATTCATGGTTTTGGACCTGACACTACAGGAAAGAAACCAACAGAATGCCCATAAAGTCAACTATTATCCTTCTTTTTCATTCTCTACTAAGTCCTTGGTGGTCACCTATTGAACTTTCTTTTCTATCTTCCTCCCAGGCATTCCTGAGAAACTCAAACAAAATGTAATCAATCGTGTGTCCTTCATTAACAAGGATCAAGATAACAAGTAAGCCATCTCCCAGTTACTCACTCTCTCATGCAGCCTGCCTAAACCTGCGTGGATTTCAGATGTGACCCAGGTCCCACTTTGCCCTCAACCACAAATCACAGTTTCTTCGCAAAGATTTGTGGCCTGTTTACCATTCCCATACTCTGCCCAATCCTTGTGAACACCAAGTAACCAGTAATGCAAAAGGAAATAAATATTCATACAATGGGGATCAATATGTATTATTAATGAATATAGAAAACCGTGAGGGCTAAATGAAACATTCGTTTTTGAAACTTTTATATTGTCCTGCTTGCAAAAAAAAAAATAGATAACAAGCTGAATTGCACCAACTGGAGGCTGTAAAAATGGCATTAGAAGAAGCTTAAGTGTAAAAAGGTTTAAATATCATAGTAGTTCACTAAGACTTTAAACATTAAGGGAGCTTAGAAGTTCCCAGGTGATAACCTAAAAGTTTTTCCGCTTTTTCAACAAATCCATCAAGTTCTTCTGCATTTTAATTGTGAAAGGCATCCAATTCTGAAAACCTCACAAAGAACCTCTTGTGAAGTCTTACAATTGTTACTTCCACAGACAGAAACAAGAGATCAGAAGGGATGCTTTAATAGCCATATCTTCCCTTCTGTGAGTTTCTTTTTTTCCTAGAGAATAACATTTACACTTAGGGAAATCTACTTTCAGCCAGCTCTATCACTGGGTTGAGAAAAATAGGTGATTCAGGTAGATGATTGTGACATGCAAAGACAGGATTTAGAAATTCTGCATTTGTCTTGCCAGAGAAGAGAAGAAGTGCCTCCGATGCCAAAATACCCTGCCTGGGCTTGAATATTCTGCTTGGTGGATATGTGCCATAATCTTTAGATGGCTTGATGTAACTTGAAATTGCGCCGTAATTCAAAACAATTTGCAGTAAATCAGATTTTAATAGGATACACACAGTCCCAAATGCAAGATGCTACAATGAGATTAAAATGAATTATGTGTCATTTAGGACTGGCCCTGCCTTTAAAATAACCCAGATAGAGTTTGGGTGGGGAAAAAAAACATTCCCTATAAAAAGGAGGTTGTGGTTTTTTTCCCCTACTGAAATGTAGACAAGCAAAGTCAAATTGGTGCTCCACCCTTGAAATTGAAAAGCAACCCCAGAGAAAATGTAAAGCTAAAATGTTTGAAAGAAAAGGATTGGCTGGCATTTTTCATGGTGATTTTAGAGTTAAAAAGTATGATCAAACCGTCAGGGCACCTTGCTTGCTTCCAGCATCCTAGACCGAGTATCCTCTTTAAAAGCTGATGATCTTCTCCCTTACAGTTTTCTCCTAACCCGAAAGAATCCCCTGATTCTGGGTTCAGACTGGCTACCTGGCGAAGGAATAGGACAGGACTTACGGAAAAGGCAAGGGAAAAAGTAAGTAGGTGAAAGGTGTAATAATGGACCAAAGAAAGTCATTCTAAAGTGGGACGATGAACTGCCCATCTTAACCCTACCACCTTCTCCAAACACAAGAGACATTGATGAGGGACCAAAGAAGGGTTGGAGGCTCCAAGGAACTAGTGAATCAAAAATAGAAATGAAATAATACCTGTGTAGAGTTTAGATTGGAATGGCACCATTTCTTAAGCAGAAGCCATGCTGGATCAGAGCCAAGAAGACATTTATGCTAATTCACGATAGATATTTCTGAGGAACTCAAGGGCAGGTCACAGGTAATCCCGTTTTTTGGCCAATTCATCTCTGTTCCTGTAAAAGTATCTGTCAATCCTGAAGTGAACCTGGCTGAGGCCATCTTTACAGCTTCAGGGTTGCCGCTGGATGGAAGGAGAGGGGAAGGAAAATAGATAACTGGGGGGTTTGTAGCCAAAACAAAATGTTTCCTGTGAAACATTTCAACAAGTGGCTGGAAGGAGGAGGAGGAGGAGGAGGAGGAGGAGGAGGAGGAGGAGGAGGAGGAGGAGGAGGAGGAGGAGGAGGAGGAGGAGGAGGAGGAGGAGGAGGAGGAGGAAGTAACCAAGCAACGAGTCAACACTTCTATTGGACAATGTAATGGATGACTTGTGGGAAAGGAGGAACTTTCCCTTTAAACTGGGGAAAGCTGCAGGAACTTTCAGAGTTGGTTTTCACCCATTGTACCAATATGATGTATCCAATAAATTGGTCTTTGGGGAATCTACCTGCCTCAGAGTTCTGCTTTCTAGGGGTGCATTACTTAGAATGCTGACAGCATCTATATAACTAGATTTTTATTTTATTTATTTAGTTTAATGTGTCAAGCATGTCTGAGAAAACAAGTATAAGTATGAACATAACATATAAACATATAAGTATAAACGGGTATAAGTAGATACATAATAAATGAGTATGAATAAATGGGAACAGGAGAACAGGGATGGTAGGCACGCTGGTGCATTCATGCACACTCCCTTACAGACCTCTTAGGAATGGAGTGAGGTCCATGATAGACAGTTAGTCCATGAAGGTTAAAGCTTTGGGGGTTTGAATGGATGTAACAACAGAGTCAGGTAGTGAGTTCCAGGCGTTGACCACGCTGTTGCTGAAGTCGTATTTACCACAATCAAGTTTGGAGCGGTTTACTTTGAGTTTGTATCTGTTGTTTGTCCATGTGTTATTGTGGTTGAAGCTGAAGTAGTCATTGACAGGTAGGACGTTGTAGCAGGCAATTTTGTGTACTAAGCTTAGGTCAGACCATTAGATGAGCAGTTACGTAGGAGGAATAGTATTCATTAGGAGTTCATCATATTTGTGAAGATCTGCGGTCATCACCCTTCTCTTCCTGCAAGTTATTCATCACCATAGCAGACATTGTTTAAGTGGGGTCTTGTCTCTACCCACCCAACCTCAGTATGACTCTGGTGCTCCTCAACAAAATATCCACCACATTGTGTCCAAACGTCCATCAAGAGCTCACACTGGCCCAATGTATGATATATTTTTTTAACATAGACCATCCTGTCCTTGAATGGCTGGATGGACTGGACGTTAACATTTGAAACTACTGTAAGGCCATGTATTTGCCATACGCTAAATAAATAAATACCATAGCAGAATCAGACACTTCAGAAGGAAACTGAGCTAGAAGCTACAAGAGATTCAGAAGTCTGGAGAACTTCAAAATTTCTTTCTATTGCCTAGTTAATCTCCATAATTCAACTCCAGTGTACACATTCAGAATTTAAACCACTGTCAGTTCCATAAAAGTGTAAACACCCTTCAACTAGCTATCTTTGCAGTTTACTCTTGTATGATTTTATGGATTGATTGATTATTAAATGTCTATGCCACCCATCTCACTATCAAGTGACCTTGGGTGCCAATGATGCCAATTATCAGCATCCACCTCACCCAATCTTTATTATTTCCAATGTATGCATTATAAATAGCCCATTCTGTTGTTGGCTTGTTTATATGTGGTTAGTTTCCAGGCAACATAGCAAGAACAGGCTCTCAAACAAATCCAAGTATCACTGCTGTCTTTATAGCAGCAATGCCATTGGCGTGAGAGCAGTGAAAATGCGGGGTTTCAGGATGGCTTCAGGAGGCTTAAACACCTCTGGATATTCCACCCCAAATTAAGAACCAGAAGTGTAGAATACTAGGGTAGAAGCAATGGGGTTGGCTTTCCCAGACCAGCTCAAGTTGCTATGAGGAAAGAAATTATCAATGTATAACAGAAAAACAGAGTTGGAAGGGACTTTGAAGGTCATCTAGTCCAATCCCCTGCCCAAGCAGGAGATCCTATACTATTCCAGTCAAGTGGCTGTCCAGTTTCTTCTTAAAAGGTTCCAATGATGAACCACCCACACCTACTGGAGGCCAATCATTCCATTGATTAACTGCTCGATTTGTCAGGAAATTTCTTCTTAGTTCTAGTTTGCTTCTCTCCTTGATGAGTTCCCATCCATTGCTTCTTGTCCATGCCCTTTTCCAACAAATCAAACACAATCCAAAGGGAACAGAAACCTTGTAATGCTTCTGCAAAATAATGAACTGTGATAAGCACAAGCCTTGCCAAACTGTGCGAGACTTGCCAAAAGAGAACAGACAAGAAATAATTTGCAATACAAGAATCTTCAAATATAAATTCAGGATACTGGAATGTCCACGAGGCTGGAGTTTCAAAACATCTTTGCCTTCTGCAAAGAACTTTTGTTTCACAACTGGCTTTTATCTTCTTGAAGGAGGAGCCATTACCTTGCAGCCTTACTCCCGAGTCGCCCGTGCTGTTGTAGCTGCTCTTTCCTACGAGCAATCCTGTGCTTAGGTGCACTTGGCACAGGCTCCTCGGGAACCTCCTCATCATTGCTGCTAGCCCCCACAATCTCTGAAGGCAGCAGTCCACTCCCTAATGGTCCTGGCCCCTCATCTGAGTCCTCGCTCTCCTCAGCCGTCCACACCTGCTGCCAGCTAGCCACAACACCTGCCTTCAGGTGCTTTGGGGAATAGGTTGACTCCCTTCTTCTTTGCGGCAGCCACTTAGATATCGGAACACTGCTATCATGTCTCCCCTAGTCCTTCTTTTCATTAAACTAGACACACCCAATTCCTGCTATTGTTCTTCATATATCAGGAAAGCATTTATGGGAGGAAAATGAAACCAAGTTGGCAAATCCTTAGGTTTTGCATGTGCTTTAAAATGGTCTTGTTCCCTTGCAAAGGTACCTCTGGGGGATATTTTAAGATCAGGAGGCTGGTTGCAGAGATCTAACAAAAAGCAAAGTAGATCCCCATTTACCTAAAGCTGGCTCACTCACTGAAACATTGTGGAATCTGTTTTAGGATGTTGTAGAGCAGGGGTCTCCAACCTTGGCAACTTTAAGACTTGTGGACTTCAACTCCCAGAATTCCTCCTCCAGTCATGTTAACTCAGGAATTCTGGGAGTTGAAGTCCACAAGTCTTAAAGTTGCCATGGTTGGAGACCCCTGTTGTAGAGCAGATTTTTCTTTTCATGGTCTTCAGATCAAAATTTGCCCTGCCAGTCAAGATGTTCCTGAGCTATGATTTCCCATTTTCCAGATTGGTCTTCCCAGAACCTCATCTCTACACGGAGGCACGGAGGGAGCGGTACCAGAGGAACAAAATCCACCAGAAGATCCAGCAGTTCAAGAGGTTCATTGAGAACTTCCGGCGCCACATTATCTGCGTGGTGATATTCTCGGCCATCTCCGCCGGCGTCTTTGTAGAAAGGGCATACTGTGAGTTACCAGCCTACTTAGCACCACCGAACCGGCTGCTCAGCTCAAGAGTTGAGGCGGCTAATTTGATTCAGAACTCCGCATCCTCATGCCATGAGGCAGGAGAGGTGCCTGTCTCCATGCAGCCACCACTAAGCATACCACGTACGTATCTCCTTGCAGCCCAGACTAACGCAGGTGTAAAGCAAGACACTCCCGCTGCAAGTAGAGCTGCAAGTAGAGCTGCATTAATGGTTAACAAGGGAGGTTTGTTGCCAAACTTCCTGGTATGGCTTTTATAGTGGCTGTTTTAGTGGCTCAGATCTGCAGGAGATGGTTCATAACATTCCTGGCTGCGGTTGAACCATTGAAGACCTGAGTATTCTCCTTGCAATCTTACCATAACCTAACCCCTCCCCCCCGCCATTGGACACATAGGTAGAGATCTGGAGAGGAGCTCCAAATCTGTACACATCACTATGTGCTCCCTTATCTCTTGGATCTCTTTGATGTTGCATTGCCATGCCTCGTATGGGGCATGCAAGCATGTTTATCATCTGAGCATGTTGGAGATGAAATGCACTTACGGAAAGGCAAGATGTATCTTGAGGCTTCAGACCTGTGGTGGACTTCCTCCAAAGTTTTTCCCAAGGGCCCCCAGAGCTTCTCCCAAAGTATCTTTTGGATGGTCGTTTTTATTGGATAGACGGTGGTGAACATAGAGGAATCCTACGAATGGTACCTCCTCCATTTAATTTCCCAATCCTCACATTGAAACAGAAGTAGCATTGAATCCAGTTGGGTTGTAACCTGCTCCCACTGAGTTTATTCCGAGTCTACCCTCCTTTTCGGAGCACGACTTGGTCTCCTGAAGGCCACCACCGGATCTCAGCCAGGGGTGGGATTCTACCAGTTCGCACCTATTTGCTAGAACCGGTTGTTAATATTCTAAGCAGTTTGAAGAACCGGTTGTTAGAAGAAATTACTGGCCTAATCCTGTAAGAAAGGCAGGAAGGAAACATTCTGGTGTTGCTGACAGAAACTGCCTCTCCGTTGACCCTTATTACATTCTTGGCAGGACTAGACTTCCTGGCTCAGGAACTTCTCTGGAGTTTTTTTTCCCCTCCTTTGCTGGTACTTTGCTTGTGTGGAGTGACCATTCAAAGTTACAATGGCACTGAAAAAAGTGATTTATGACCATTTTTCACACTTACGACTGTTGCAGCATCCCCACAGTCATGAGAGGCCAGGCGAGGAGATGTGTGCCTCGATGTGAGTGAATTGAGTTGGCCATGCCCAGCCAATAACTTGACAACCAAGCCATGTCCATCCAGTCACATGACCACCGAGCCATGCTCACCACCTAAGCC
This sequence comes from Notechis scutatus, assembly GCF_049901735.1. Taxonomy (NCBI): domain Eukaryota; kingdom Metazoa; phylum Chordata; class Lepidosauria; order Squamata; family Elapidae; genus Notechis; species Notechis scutatus. The sequence continues at coordinate 8,938,839 of NC_142019.1, read as the reverse complement.
ACACCCACAGAACCGGTTGTTAAAAAGTTTGAATCCCACCCCTGGTCGTTTTGGGTAGAGTAACCCAAAATGAAGGGTTTCATCACAATTTCAGCACTCAATCCGTTTGCTTTGCAGATTATGGATTTGCGTCACCGCCCACCGGAATTGCTGACACTACCTTTGTGGGCATCTTGATCTCTCGGGGGGCTGGTGCCAGCATCTCCTTCATGTACTCCTTCATCTTACTCACCATGTGCCGGAACCTCATCACCTTCCTGCGAGAAACGTTCTTCAATCGCTACATCCCGTTTGATTCTGCTGTGGATTTCCACCGATGGATCGCCACCGCAGCTTTGATCTTCTCAGGTAGACCCAAACAGACAGAAACCGGTCGCATCTTTGACTAGGCGAACATTGCGATCCTTTGAAACGGTTTGTGGCACAAGCAGGCAATTACAGATAACAGATCATCAGAGTTAGAAAGGGACCTTGTAGGTCATCTGCCCAAACAGGAGACCCTACACCATTTCTGACAGATGGGAGTCCAATCTCTTCTTGAAAGTCTCAGGTGATGGCAGTCCCACAACTTCTGAAGGCAACTTCTGTTCAATTGTTCTGCCAGAAAATTTCTCCTTATTTCTAGGCTGAATCTCTACTTGATCAGTTTCCAGCCATTATTCCTCATCTGGTGCTTTAGAAAATAGCTTGACCACCTTCTCCTCTCTGTGGCAGCCCCTTAATTATTGGAAGACTGCTATCCTGTCTCCCCTGGTCCTTCTCTTTACTAGACTAGCCAGGCCCAGTTCCTGCAACCATTCTTTGTATGTTTTAATCTCCAGTCCCCTCATCCTCCTGGTTGCTCTTCTCTGCACTTTTTCTAGAGTCTCAACATCTTTTTTATACTGTGGTGACCAAAACTGGACGCAGGACTCTAGGTGTGGTCTCACTAAGGCTTTATTGAGTGGTATTAGTACCTCCCTTGATCTTGATTCCATGCAATTTAGGATTGCCTTAGCTTTTTTGGCTGCTGCTACACACAGCTGGCTCCTATTTAGCAGGTTGTCCTCTGAGACCCCAAGATCCCTCTCACAGTTACTGCTATTAAGATCTAATTAGATCTAACCTGGAATAGAATGGTGGTGATTGCTGAGATGAGAAACTCTAGGCACTCTCTGAACTGCAAATAGTCCTCAACTTGCAAACACAGTGGGGAACCAGAATTTCCATTGCTAAATTAAGTGAGTCAAACCCAACATTTGTTGCCAAGATTGTTAAACAAACCATTGCAGTTGTTAGGGGAACCACGTGACCCCAGGATGCTGCAACTATTCTCAATACATTCTTGTAGCCAAGCATCCAGATTTTGATACAAGACCGTGGTGATGTGGCAATAGTCACAAGTCAAGGACTCATCCTAAGCCTCTATTTTTAGTGTGGCTGTAAACTTTGGACGGTTGCTAAACAAATCATTGCAAGTCAAAAACCCAAATCAACTCCAATTTCTCACTGCTGCAACTGCTGCAATTTTGGCAATGCACAACCCAGAAAGTGTGCAAGGAAAATAATTTAACAGATTTAATAGATTAACAGAGTTGGAAGGGACCTTGTAGGTCATCTAGTCCAACCCCCCCTCCCAAGCAGGAGACCCTACACCATTTCTGACAGATGGCAGTCCAATCTCTTCTTGAAAGCCTCCGATGATGAAGTTCCCCCAACTTCCAAAGGCAACTTCTGTTCCATGGGTTGATTGTTCTCACTGTCAGAAAATTTCTCCTTATTTCCAGGTTGAATCTCCTCTGGATTAGTTTCAACCTTGCCTGGCCTTGACAACAGTAGTGGGAATCAACTCCAAAAAATCTGGTTTTTCCACTTAGGGGATTTTCTAGCAATCCGGACCAAAAAGGAACTGCCTAACATTTCCTCTTGCCAATCAAGGTTGATCATTCTAATAAAACCTGACATCAAGGAAATTACAAATGTAACACAAACATCAAAGATAGGCGTGGAATATTTGTATTTTTACAACTCTTGAACTTTGCCCAGTTCAAAGATGGATTTTTACAGCTTGGGTTCTCACCACTATGTCATGTTGCTATTTATGTATTCACTGTTTGGTGACATTGTTTTTTTATAGCCCTATATTGCCCATAGTTCCATGACAGGAAATGGTTATACTGCCGTTATAAGACATTCGAAATTGCAATTACCGTATATGCCGGCGTATAAGACGACCCGGCGTATAAGATGACCCCCAACATTTCCACTCAAAATATAGTTTGTTATATACTCGCCCCTCTTCCGCATGCCTTCCACTTTTGCACTTTTTTTTTTTTTGAGGCACTTTTGTCTACCGTGGAAACGAATCCCGTGAAGCTGAAAGGAGCAGCCAGCCTTCTCCCAGCTCCCAAGGAAACGAGGCTCGCACCGCCCGGGCTCCGCTGAGGTATCCGGCTGGGGCTGTCAGGAGTTGTTACCGCTGGCGCGGCTCCGCTGCGCTCCAGTCCGCGTTGCCTCGGGAAGGAAAGGCAAAAAGGAAGAGCCGCAGCGGCGCTTTGCAATGGCAGCAGCGGCTCCTGGTTTTGCCTTTCCCTTCCCGAGGCAACGCAGGACTGGAGCCGCGCGGAGCCGCGCCAGCGGTAACAACTCCTGACAGCCCCAGCCGGATACCTCAGCGGAGCTCGGGCGGCGAGCCTCTTCCTGGGAGCTGGGAGAAGGCTGGCTGCCCTTTCGGCTTCACGGATTCGCTTCCACGGTGCACAAAGTGCCTCAGCCGCGGGCAGCTGCAGTGCTTCCCAATTACTATTTGCCGGCGTATAAGATTTACCCGGCATATAAGACGACCCCCCCCAATTGGAGGCATCTTTTTCAGGGCAAAAAAGTCATCTTATACGCCGGCAAATACGGGTAAACCTGGTGACATGGATACCTAACTTCATTGTCTTGTGTTTCCTGCAGTTTTGCATACTTTGGGCCATGTTGTGAATGTCTACGTCTTTTCGGTGACCCCACTCAGCGTTTTGTCGTGTCTTTTCTCACACGTATTTATGAATGATGGGTGAGTAGAGAGTGCCCCTTTATGAACGTAAGAATGCAAATAACTACCTCTTAACCTCCAGGTGGCTGGAGAAAGAATGGAAACTAGAGAAAGAACTCTTAATTTAGAGGGAACTCCATGTAGTTTGAAAGTAGTGTAGCAATTGTACAGGCAGTGGTGGATTGAGCAAATTGAGCCACTTTATATTACTCAGAAACCCAGCATCCAACCAACTATGGCTTAACACAGGAGTCTCCAAACTCAGCAACTTTAAACCTTGTGGACTTCAACTCCCAGAATTCCCCAGCTAGCAGAAATCCACAAGTTTTAAAGTTGCCATGTTTGGAGATGCCCTGGCTTACCACAATGTATGAACCAGGTTACACTGTGGGTTGTTTTACTGAGAATTGTTTTTTCTTTACAGATCACAATTTCCTCCCAAATACTACTGGTGGTTTTTTGAGACAGTACCAGGTAAAATTCAAATATGAGAGGCTTTTGGTGATCTGACTGCAGTTAACATTTGGGGGGGGCTGAGTAGATGATGACCTGGGAAATAATGCAAGTGGCCAGATGGGAATTATTCACGTGGTCTGAACTCTGAAGGTGATGGGGGTAGAAACTGCGTGCTTGGTTTGTTGGTTTAATGCAAGGGTCTTGAAACTTGGCAAGTTTAAGACTTGTGGACTTTAACTCCCAGAATTTCTGAGCTAACATGACTGGAGGAGGAATTCTGGGAGTTGAAGTCCACAAGTCTTAAAGCTGTCAAGTTTGAAGACCCCTGGTCTAGTGTCAATCTTGGTCCTTGCTGATCTCCAAACAAGGAAGTGTTTTGGTCTTTTTGTTTCCTTTTTAGCTTTTTTGGATTGTCCTTTTTGAACCATCAATGCCTCTCTTTTGGAAGCTCTATAATATAAACAGAAAGCAAACCTAACATTGAAGATGTTACCTACTTGTGTAATAAAATGTCTGAAAGAAAACAATCATGCTCAGAGAAGACCAGGAACCAAAAAGTTCAAGTCTAAGCTACCAATATTCTCTTTTATTTGGCACTACTTGGACCAAGAGTCTTCAAGCTTGGCAAATTTTAAGGCTTGTGGATTTCAACTCCCAGAATTCCTGAGTGGAACATGACTGGAGGAGGAATTCTGGGAGTTGAAGTCCACAAGTCTTAAAGCTGTCAAGTTTAAAGACCCCTGGTTTAGTGCATTTAGAGTTTACATTAGCCTTTGAGTGCACCCTCAGCTCGGTTCTAAAGAAGTGACTTTGGGTAGAATGGAACATTGGAACTTCAAGCATTGGCATCTATTAAAAGCTGTGTTTGTGTCATAATGATGACCTCAGTATCAGGACATTGTGGCCCAAATGATGCAAATGAAGTATTTTGTGCTCTGCTGTGTCATCACTTGACCTATATAGAAAGCTTCAGGTTGTCCACCTCTGAAGTAGAAGGAAATAAGGCAAGACACCATCGTGTGTTCCTATACTTCAATTGACATTCCCTTGTTTTCTCCTGGTCTTCTGCAGGCATGACTGGAGTGCTATTACTGGTCATCCTTGCAATCATGTATGTATTTGCCACTCATTATTTCCGACGAATCAGCTTTCAAGGATTCTGGATCACCCATCATCTCTATGTGGTTCTCTACATTCTGGTAAGTGACGGTTAAAGCCTATGATAATTCAGAAATACAAATCGTCCATAGATGGAGGATGATGCATACCATTCATATATACCAGACATCTCCTAATTTGGCAACTTTAAGACTTGTGGAGTTCAAGTCCCAGAACTCCTCAGCAGGCCAGCAAAATTGAAGCAAATTTGTGGGATCCTGAGGACTTCCAAACTATCTTTAGATGCTTTCACTCTTTATGAGTCTATCAGAGAATAATTTCCTCCTTTCCGTTCATTATCATGGATTAAAATGATGCGTAATATATTTCCAGGTGATCATTCATGGCAGCTATGCTCTGGTCCAGCAGCCTCGCTTTCATATTTACTTCATTATCCCAGCGCTCATCTATGTAGCAGATAAACTTATCAGCCTTAGCAGAAAAAAGGTGGAAATCAGCGTCATTAAGGCTGAGCTGCTCCCTTCAGGTAATGTTTCTGTCCTGCATCCTCCTTCCTCCTCAACCCTACATGAAAGAGAGTATCTTCTACCCAGGAGTGGGATTCTACCAGTTTGCACCTATTCACTAGAACCGGTTGTTAACATTCTAAGCACTTCAGAGAACCGGTTGTTGGAAGAAATTTTTACTGGCCTAATCCTGTAAGGAAGGCAGGAAGGAAACATTCTGGTGTTGCTTACAGAAACTGCCTCTCCATTAACCCTTCTAACATTCTTGGCAGGACTAGACTTCCTGTCTCAGGAACTTCCCCCCCCCCTCTTTTCTTCTACTTTGCTTGTGTGGTGTGACCATTCAAAGTAACAATGGCACTGAAAAAAGTGACATGACCATTTTTCACGCTTACGACTGTTGCAGCATCCCCACAGTCATGAGAGGCCAGGCGTGCCGCAATGTGAGTGATGTTGAGTTGGTCATGCCCAGCCAATAACATGAGAACCAAGTCATGTCCAGCCAGTCACATGACCACCAAGCCATGCCCACCAACCAAGCCATACCCACAGAACCGATTGTTAAAAAATTTGAAAAAATTTAAAAAATTTGAATCCCACCCCTGAGCATACTCCCAACATGTGAACTCCAGAATTGTTATGAATGATCTTGCATCCTGGGAGATTATGAAACTTGAAGGCTATGTATCTAAACGATGCCCATTGAAGAAAGTTGATCCAAAGAGACTCACTAAGACCTGGAAGCCACATATGACCTGGAGAAGTATCTGGGTGGTCCAACATAGTCTTTACTGTTTGTAGCTTCTCAAAGATACCCCTCTGTCAAGGTCTTGGGATTTAAGAGCCGACCAGCAGTAAAGGTGACCAGATGTGGCTGATGTAATAAGAATGAATCAGCATAGCATGGGTATTTCCCTTTAAGACCAGGGATGGGTTCTACCCCTTTAAAAGGTGTTTATATAAAGGCAGTCATTAGAGGGTATCCTCTCTCCTTGTGTCCGGTATTTATTGCAGAGTTCTCGGCATAGAGAAGAAGCTTGATTGCTTGTAAGGTATTTTTCCTACCATGTATATGTCTGTATATAACTGTTGTATATAAACAAATGTCTAAGTCTCTGTGTGTTGTGTTTTGCTCCTGGGTTGTCTCATAACAGAAGTCAGACTGCAAATGCTCTGACACTCTCTAGTTTAGGTCTGCCTTATGTGTAACTTGCTTGTACCCGGATCGTTGTAGCTAGCATTGTTGACTTGACCTTTCATAGCAAATACTTAGGAATTCTTTTTTTTTCTTGATTCAGGGGTCACCAACCTGCAATTCCAGAGACCCCAAGACTTTGACTACAGGTCTGGACAATGGGTACGGATTGCATGTTTGTCTCTGGGGACCAATGAGTACCATCCTTTCACTCTGACATCTGCTCCCCATGAAGACCTGCTAAGCCTGCACATCCGAGCAGCTGGACCTTGGACAACTCGCCTGCGGGAACTCTACTCGCAAGAAAGCATTGCGGAAATTGGCAAATATCCCAAGGTAAAACTAGGTTTTCTTTTGCCTTGTTTTTCTCCTAGTGTCGATTTTAGTAGAGGATACACAGCCAACAAATATGGCTGATCAACATGAACCAAAACTTTTCTGGTTCCAACACAACTAACATTACTCTTCTTCCAACCTCCCACTCCTGTAAATAGTTTGTAAAAAATATAGAATCCAATCCTTGCTGTACTCAACCATCTGAACTCCATTGTCCAAGCCAACAAGCTTCATTCTTTACCCCCATTTCTTTGTAGCTCTATCTTGATGGCCCATTTGGAGAGGGACACCAGGAATGGAACAAATTTGAAGTGTCAGTCCTAGTGGGCGGTGGTATTGGAGTGACCCCCTTTGCCTCCATCCTTAAAGACCTTGTCTTCAAGTCTTCTGCTGGCTCCAGGATCCTATGTAAGAAGGTGAGACTGAACAAACAGAGGTGTGGTTGGCCTGCTGTACACCACTCACCTGCGATGGTGTCAGTGTCAATGTTTTTAAGTTGCATTAACAGAGGGATACAATCAAGATCAAGGGAGATACTAATACCACTCTATAAAGCCTTAGTAAGACCACACCTAGAGTACTGCTCCCAGTTTTGGTCACCACACTATAAAAAAGATGTTGAGACTCTAGAAAGAGTACAGAGAAGAGCAACCAGGATGATTAGGGGACTGGAGACTAAAACATATGAAGAATGGTTGCAGGAACTGGGCTTGGCTAGTCTAGTAAAGAGAAAGACCAGGGGAGACATGAGAACAGTCTTCCAATATTTGAGGGGCTGCTGCAGAGAGGAAGGGGTCAAGCTATTTTCTAAAGTGCCTGTAGGCCAGACAAGGAATAATGGATGGAAACTGAACAAGGAGAGATTCAACCTAGAAATAAGGAGAAACTTTCTGACAGTGAGAACAATCAACCAATGGAACAGAAGTTGCCTTCTGTGGGAGCTTCATCACTTGAGACTTTCAAGAAGAGATTGGACTGCCATTTGTCAGAAATGGTGTAAGGTTCACCGCTTGGGTGGAGCGTTGGACTAGATGACCTACAAAGTCCCTTCCAACTCTGATTATCTGTTATCAGTTTGTGTCAACATTGGGTGGTAGGACTTTTTAAATGAGGAATTGCATTACTTAAAGCAAATAGTGGAGTTGTAGACTTTGCTATATGTGCTTCATTTCACATTTCCTGACACTTACAGTTGGCTCATACAGCTGAATTAAAATTTACTTATGTTGTATTTCCACTTTTTGACAATTCTTCAATTTTGGGGGGCGGGGGAATACAAAAGAGCAAACCCTAGAATGGTGTCTCTCAAATCTTAGCAACTTTAAGAAGGGTGGACTTCAACTCCTAGAATTCCCCAATCAGCATGGTTGGCTTGGGAATTCTGGGAGTTGAAGTACACCCATCTAAAAGCTGCCAAACACCTGCATTAGAGGAAAGAGCACAACCTAAAATAAGGTTTAATCATGTTAAAATAACCTGCAGAACTTATATTGGAGACAATTGTTTACAAACATAGACAATTTGGGCAAAAGGATATACACTGAGGCATGTTGTACATGGAAATGAGTATACATTTTCATGGAATATATTTTTTTGAAAATAGAATTCACATTTTGATACAAAACATGGGCAGAACAATTCCACTATTGATAAATTATGGGCATTATAAGCATCTTTCGGCCTTTTTCTTGTTCTTCCCAGATCTACTTCATTTGGGTCACCCGGACACAGCGGCAGTTTGAGTGGGTGGCCGACATTATCCGGGAAGTGGAGGAGAATGATAAACGTGACCTGGTCTCCGTCCACATCTACATCACCCAGCTGGCTGAGAAGTTCGATCTGCGCACCACCATGCTAGTAAGTCCCTCCCCTCCACCATGCAATTTACTTGGGGTTCTATATCTAGGCGCCTTCAAGAAATAAAAAGTCAAAAGGTCAAGTTCTCATCTATTAACCTGAAGTGCTAGTAGCAAAAAGTACAGCGATTGAGTTTTGTCCAAGTAGACCATCTGCCAGTTCTTTTTTTTTTTAATAAGGAGATGCGTGCCTCGATGTGAGTGATATTGAGTTGGCCACGCCCAGCCAATAACATGACCACCAAGCCATGTCCACCTGGTCACATGACCACCAAGCCACACCCACCACCTAAGCCACACCCACAGAACCGGATGTTAAAAATTTGAATCCCACCCCTGGATAGTACCCATGAGTCTAGTTCCGTGATGGCGAAGCTATGGCATGCATGCCACAGGTGGCACGCAGAGCCATTTGTGCGGGCACGCGAGCCCCAGGCAAACTTACCTGAACTGTGCATGCACACGCCTCCCAGCTTTTGGGGGGCTCCTGTGCCGAAAATTGTGCTCTTGCTCGCACTCGCTCGTGTGCCAGCACTCAGAAGGCAATGTGTGCAGGGGGCCCCCACGCCCCTTGTGCATGCGTGCATGATTCCCCCTCTGCTGCCCCTTTACCTGCACTGATTTTCGGACCTTTTTCAGCCTCCCAGAAGCTCGAGGGAAGCCTCTGCAGCCTTTGGAGGCCAGAAAAACAGGCCCGTTTCATCAGTTCCTGTATTTCCTGAACTACCAGAAGTGATGAAACGGCTGAAAAAGGCCCGAAAATCAGATGAGAGTATGCGCGATGCGTATGCGCAATGCAGGTAAGGGGGGGATCATGCACCCATGCGCAGGAGGCATGGGGCCCCCGCACACATTGCCTTCTGGGTGCTGGCACATGAGTGAGCATGAGCAAGCACACAATTTTCAGCACAGGAGACCAAAAAGGCATTAAGAGTTGTTAACCTAATCCTACGTAGCTTCTTCTCTGGTAATATCACACTACTAACTAGAGCATACAAAACATTTGCTAGACCTATACTTGAATACAGCTCATCAGTCGGAACCCATATCATGTATCTGATATTAACACAATTGAGAAAGTCCAGAAATATTTCACAAGAGTTCTCTACTCATTGCAGAATACCTTATGCCACCAGACTTGAAACTCTAGACCTAGAAAACCTACAATTACGCCGCCTTCCGTCCGATCTAAGTATAGTATATAAAATCATACATTGCAATGTCCTACCTGTCAATGAATACTTCAGCTTCAACCATAACAACACAAGAGCACACAATAGATACAAACTCAAGGTAAACCGCACCAAATTCAATTGCAGGAAATACGACTTCAGCAACAGAGAGGTCAATGTCTGGAATACTCTACCTGACTCTGCGGTTTCTTCCCCAACCCCCAAAAACTTTAACTTTAGACTGTCTACTATTGACCTCACCCCTTTCCTAAGAGGTCTGCAGGGGGCGTGCATAAGCGCACCAACGTGCCTACCGTCCCTGTCCTATTGTTTATTTTTATTTTTCTTATATGTATCCATCTCATGTATTCAAAACTATGTTTATACTTATACCTGTTATCTGGTAAGCAATTGACAAATGAAATAAATAAATACATAAAAATAAAATAAATAAATAAATAAATAAGGTTAGCCACCACTGGCCTAGTTCCACATTGAGAATCGATAACTTCATGGTGACCGGATTAGGCCCGACTGCTCTGTTCTAATGATCGGTTGATCTCTTTCCAGTACATCTGTGAACGTCACTTCCAGAAGGTTCTCAATCGAAGCTTGTTCACCGGCCTGCGTTCCATCACCCACTTTGGACGGCCACCATTTGTGCCCTTTTTCTGCTCCTTGCAAGAGGTCCATCCAGAGGTCAGTAAATATTTAATTTTTTATTTAAAAAAGAGCAACTTTTACCCAAAAACAGCCAAGGCAGGCAGGCAGATTGAGTTGCTCACAGAATCACAGATTCACTTAGAGATCTATCTATCTGCAATCTGCTACCTGAGTCTCCACTGAAAAATAGAAGCTTCAGTCCTAAGGAAGGTTCAGTTCTGCTTTTAGATTAGTTAAAAATCAAGAAATCCTAAGATTTCCTGCTTTCTAGCTAATCTAAATCTCCCGGCACAGCAGAACAGCTGATGGTCAGGGGAACAAAAAAGGAAAAATAGCAACTTAGCTGGCAAGTTTGATGGCGCACATACCAAGTAAAGGGTGAGTGGGTTGGGAGGGGCAGGGCCAGCCAGTGGTACAATTTGCCAGTTCTCCAAACTGGGTAGAATCATAACAACTGGTTCTATAGAACTGGTCCGACCAGGTAGAATCCCACCCCTGGATCTCGTCCATGGGGCCACCCTGGGAACAGCAAGGGACTGGCTCACAGTGCCTCTGCCAGAGAAAAGGGAGTTTAGGAGGGCCGCCCGTGGCCCTCCAAAACTCTGTTTTCTCTGGCAGATGGTTGCAGGAGGCCGTTGCAGCTAAAAACGGAGCTTGGGAGCCCGCTTTCACTGGTAAAGCACTCGGGCCACCACAGGTGCCCCCCCGACAAAAGTGATGTCGAGCTGGCCACACCTACCCCCAGTCCCCTCCCTCAGGTCAAACACAACCCTGATGTGTCCCTCAATGAAATCAAGTTTGACACCCCCTGCTCTACTCGATCACTGTTTTTCAAACTTAGCAACTTTAATATAAGTGGACTTCATCTCCCAGAATTCCCCGGCCATCACGTTGGCCGAGGGATTCTGGGGCTTCAACATGATGGCTGAGGAATTCTGGGAGATGAAGTCCACTTATATTAAAGTTGTGCCAAGTTCGAAAAACACTGGTCTGGATGTCAATGCAGGGGAAAATTTTTAATTATTTCCCTCACTTATTTTATTTTGCATCTCTGTGGTTCTGAGCCCCCCCGCCTTTTTTTTTTTTTTTTTGCTTTTTGTTTTCAGGTACGGAAAATTGGTGTTTTCAGCTGTGGCCCACCTGGCATGACCAAGAACGTGGAGAAGGCATGTCAGAAAATCAACAAGCGGGACCAAGCTCACTTTATACATCACTATGAGAATTTTTAGTTATTCACTTTCGAAGACTCGGTTGCGCTTTGCAAGTGTGTAGTTAGAGGTCACTGCTGGCTATGTTCCTTCCTTTCTCTCAATGGGGAAAGGAGGGGAAAACTGCCTCATTTTCAACAAGGTCTTGGACGATATCTTTTAGATGTTCAGAAAGCCATACTTTTTGTCTTGTCCAGAACTTTACTTGAGGTCTCACAGTTGACAATTATAATCAAGAGCCCATGCTTGGATTATTCTCCTGGAAGAATAATCTGAACCACTACAAAACAGAGTGATATGATATTATTAACACTAAGGCAGCCCTTTTGTTACAAGTGCAGACTGGTTCAGAATTAACAGGTGACTAAACAGCCTAGATTACACCTTTGTAACACTCCTTGTCAATTATTTATTCAACAATCCTTAATTCACTCCGACAATTATAGTCCCTAAATTGGACAGAGATGAGTTATTCTTCCCTTAACCCAATTTAACCTCGCTGTTTATCATGTTAAGCTTCAACAGTGTCTTGTACCTTGAGTTCAAGTAACATGTGTGGACCTGTTGGATTTACCTCTGATTTTACAGGTGACATTGGCCACAGAGAAGTAGCCATGATAGATAGATAATTATAAACATAGAGTGGAAAATCTTATATAGAAGCTAGATCAAATAAACGATACCCAGCATGCTGGCTGGGGAATTCTAGGAGTTGCGATCCACATATCTTAAAAGTCTATGGAGATTCTCAGTCATCCAGGTGTCACAATTGTCCCAAGAGGCAAATGGACTTTCTTTGTTTTTCTTTGAAGACAATTCGCTTCTTATCCAAGAAGCTTCTTCAGTTCTTCCGAAGAAGAGACTTCTTAGATGAGAAGTGGAACATCTTCAAGTAAAAACAAAGAAAGTCCAGTTGCTTCTTGAAAAAAACACCTTTGGCACATCTTAAAGTGTTTGAGGTTGAAAAACATGACTCCAGATGATTGTTTCTTCAAGTCTACAGATTCCCACTCACATACCAACCAAGTTTAACCCTGCTTAGATCAAACGATACAGTAGATCTAATTTTTCTCTCTCTCTCTTCTACCTTTCCGAAAGGTTCTTTTTGTGAAAGGAGGGGGGGGGAAATGGGGAGGTTGCATGTGTTGTATCGCCACACTATAAAACGCTGAGGATGCAGTAGGGGTTTATATACACTGAAGTTTAATGCAGACACCCACTCAGAAAATATAGCTACTAATGTAGATTAGAACTTGACCGCTGTCATGCTATAGATCGCTGAAGGTGGTAGAAATTAAAACATCAGAGAATTCTTTATGGAGCAAACTCTTCATGGAGCAAGTTCTTGATGGATTTTTCTAAAGCTTGGTTGATTCCCTTAAGATTTGTTTCGCTCACTTTGGTTTAGCTGACGGAGCGCATTAATTGTATGTATGTTTGTATGCAGGGCTTATATTAAAGATTTGTTTCAACTGAAGCGTCTCTTCTCTTGAATCCATTTTTGTTAGGAGTCTCCATTTATTCTGTAAAATCTACTAGCCATTTTGGTTGGTTTTTTTTCAACTGTTGGGAATGAATGAGATTCTCCCCAATGTTTGAATGTCACCCACTCTACTGGTGTTCCAAAGAATCATGAAGATCTGGTTCTTTGTCCAGCCCTTGGCAAGTATGCTGGTCAAGGAACTCTGGAAAATCCTGCCAAGATTGAGAAGTACTGGACTACACTGAAGATTAAAAGCTTCCAGGGGGATAATGATATATCTATATACTGTATATAAAAGTGAAATGCCACTCACGCATCATCACAAAATCTTCAGAACTGTAAAGCCTACAGACTTGAAATTTGGCACGTATGTTCCTCTTGGCTTCTAGGTGCTCACTAAGAAAGGATTTTTCAAAATGACCATCAGAACATTAGTATTTCCTGTATTATTATTATTAACATGCTCTGATGCTAAGGAGTTCTACTCCCCCTCCCCACCTGAAAAGAAATCTGTGCTAAATGCAAAACACAACCAGAGGAGAGGAGTTTCGGTTTTAGTTTCACAGCACCAAGCAGCTTTAGTACAGAACAGTTGAGCTAAGCCACGCCAAGGCTCCTTGCTGTCTCCTTCTTGCTCACACAGCAAATACTGTTTCAGTTTCCAAACAGCCCTCAATTACTGAACTCCTCAACTCTCTCCTCAAATGTCATGCAAAGATACACATGTTTAAATTGGTTATGAGAACCTGTCTGCTGTAGTGGTTAAAGGCCTGGGCTAGAAATATTCTTCTCCTGGTTCCATGCATCTGGGCTGGAAAAAACCAGGCCATCTTACCACTCATCTATTCTACCCAAGAGCAAGGAAATAGTAAACATTCTCCAACGTTCTTCCTTTGAAACCTCTTGCAAGACCTGCCTCAGCGTGAGCCTCTAAGAAAGAAGATCCTTAACTGTGTTTGTTGAGAAAGGTATAATTTACTAGAGGTGAAATATAGTGGTGCAAAGCCAGAACTGAAATCCGCTGGCCAAAATCCCCAGGTCTAACTTCCCTTTCCTTGGGTACCTCCTTATTCTGTCCCCCTCGAACCCAATGTCCAATCAAGTTCAAAGAAGATGTTTTAGGAACAGTGGCTTCAACTGTAGGTTGGTATGCAGCTGTATTCCCTTCCCAGGTGGTCAACTTTGAACCCACATCTCAGGGAGATGCAAAGAAAACATTTTTTGTTTTCCCTGAATCCTCTCCTCTCCCATCTAGTCTGCCTAGAGTTCATGGCAGTCCGGCACTGGGCCATAGCAAAAGACAAGTGTGAAGTGGCAGCTGACACTTCTGGAGCTTTGGTCAATCCACCGCCCCTGAAACGGGTCCCCTCCCTGGCCAGGACATCTGCCCAATCACTCCTGTGGGCTCTTTGCTGAAGTCAGCTGCTCCCTCTTTCAGCTGATGCCCACTTAGATGACTCTGAACAAAGTCACTTCATAAGCCTGGAGGCTTTTTGCAAGGAGGCAAAGCTATCATTATGGTCTAGTCTGGACAAATACGGGCTCTTGGTGCAGAGCAACTCACAGTTGAGCTGTTCCTACTGGGCTCTGCAGAAAGACACCAAATCAGCTCCCAGTAATCCTTTCAAATCTACAAGGTTAGACTAAGGACTGAGAAGGGGCGGTTGGGTGGTTTCACACACAAGATTTGCGACTTGACTTGTCATCCAAAGATGGGACAGGAAGATCCCTTCCACTGTGATTTATAGCCCCCAAAAAAGGAAGCCCCATAAGCATAGCGCCACATTGGAAAGCGAAGCGTGGAGTCACAACTGAAAGAAATGCAGCAATCCTGCTTTTCACTTTGGAAAATGGAGCAGTTCTTACAAGCTGGTGGCATAGGACTAGATCTGGATTCATACTCAGTTGTCTGGGTCTCTTGTAAAGAGGCCTGGTCTGGGGTGAAGATGAGACGTGGAAAATTTGGGAGAATTTGGGGAAGTATCTTTCAACAATATCCAGAAAGCAGATTGAAACTTTTTAAAGTTCCTCCTCTGGTCACAGTTTCTTCATAAAGCCAAATATGTCCTTCCTGTATTTAAGTTCAATGTAGGTCTATATTTGCATTGTGGCCATATGAATGAACTCTTACCAATGTCATGCAAATCCTTTTTAGCCTGTGACGTTTTCCTACAACCCAACGTAAGTCAACTAGAGTCATAGATAAGAGGTTTGTAATGGTAGGTGGGAAAGATATTGCTCCCAAACCAGAAAGAAATCTTAATGTTTGGGTGAAATATCTGATGCCAGGAGGATGGATAGGATGGGTGGGTGGGTGGATGATTGGATGGATGGATGATAGATGGATGCATGGATATGATGGTTGGATGGATGGATGGGTGGGTGAGTGGGTGGGTGGGTGAATATGATGATTGGATGGATGGATATGATGGATGGATGGATGGATATGATGATTGGATGGATGGATATGATGATTGGATGTATGTATATGATGGATGAATAGTGAATATGATGATTGGGTCAATGGATGGATATGATGGATGGATGAATATGATGATTGGGTCGATGGATGGATATGGATGGATGGGTGGATAGATAGATGATGGATGGATGGAGATGATGTTGGATGAATTGGATAGATATGATGGTTGGACGGGTGAATATGATGATTGGATGGATGGATATGATGGATGGACTGATGGATGGATAGATGGATGGATGGATGGATGATGGATGGATGGATGGAGATGATGATTGGAATAATTGGATAGATATGATGGTTGCACAGGTGAACATGATGATTGGATGGATAGATTGGATGGATGGATGGAAAAGAAACAGAGATAATTTATATTTTGCCTTTCTCTGGCAAAGGCAGCTAAGAACAAAATACATATCAGAAGCAGATAAAAGGAACTGATTAAGTCATCATTCAGCCACATGAAAGCAACTTAGAAGGCCAACCCAACTGCCTCCTGAGGGGTCCATTGGGCAGCTGCA
The DNA here is from genome assembly GCF_049901735.1 of Notechis scutatus. Lineage (NCBI taxonomy): Eukaryota > Metazoa > Chordata > Lepidosauria > Squamata > Elapidae > Notechis > Notechis scutatus. The sequence continues at coordinate 8,922,829 of NC_142019.1, read as the reverse complement.
CCAGCTCAAGCCTGGTGTAGATACTCAAGTAGGTGACACATAAATGATTTGGGGCTGCAGGCTGTCCTACTCCATATCATCATCACCCAACATGCCTTTGAGGACCTGTTTAGCATTCCCTCCCAACTTATTTTTTTCTCTTTTTTTCCACTGGCATGAACTACTCTCAGTAGCAGCTTCTGGTGTTCAACATTCTTCAACTGAGTTGGAAACGTTATGATAGGATATGAATGCATGTGAAGTCAAAGCCAATTGAAAAGAGTTGGTCTTTTTCTGTGATGTTACTATTTACTACAAGGAAGACTGGAGTTATTTGCATATAGAGAGTTGTTATTAATAGACTTACTGCCCTTTCTGCATAAATCATGGGTTCAGTGACATTTATTGAGAGGATATTGATTCCTACTTATCAGAGAGAAAACAATGAATAGGGCTGGGTTTATTTATTTTGTCTCAAGCAAAACACTTATAATGAACTGCCCGAGTATACACCCAAATTTGCATACGTGTTTGGCAAACCTCACTATGTGAGACATAGAGATAAACTCTCTTACGGGTGTTTTCTTTCTGCAGAAAAGTGAATCGTTGTGTTTCTTCTTTTAAAAGGTTGTTTTGCTTTTAGGACAGGAGTCTCCAACCTTGGCAACTTTAAGCCGGGTGGACTTTAGCTTTGCTGGCTGGGGAATTCTGGGAGTTGAAGTCCGCCAGGCTTAAAGTTGCCAAGGTTGGAGGCCCCCATTTTAGAAGGTTGGAAGTATTTGAAGCAATATTGGGAGGACGATATGGAAAGACCAGCGTCCAGCCAGCCTATTTTGCCTCAGAAGATGCTAACCACAATTGCTGGTTAAACATCAGGAGATCTTGTGGATCCAGGAGATCACTAAAGCCTGAATTCCAACACTGTCCAACATTGGGAAGAGTGTTTGTGAGGTTCTCAAAATATCAAAAGTGGGTTCCTTGCTAAGCAAGACACTTGTTAAGTTAGTTTTGCTCCATTTTATGACCTTTCCTGCACCATTGATAAGTGAATCGCCAAAGCTGATACCTTAGGAACATGGTTGTTAAGTGAATCTGGCTTCTCCATGAAGTTTGCTGGTCCAAAGGTCACAAAAGGGGATCACAGACATGATCCCAGGACACTGCAACTGTCATAACTACATGCCAGTTACCAAGCAACTGAATAGAATAGAATAGAATAGAATAGAATAGAATAGAATAGAATAGAATAGAATAGAATAGAATAGAATAGAATTCTTTATTGGCCAAGTGTGATTGGACACACAATTTGTCTTGGTGAAAATGCTCTCAGTGTACATAAAAGAAAAGATTCATTCAAAGATTCAAGAGTCAAGAATCATCAGGTACAACACTTAATGATAGTCATAGGGAACAATAAGTAATCAAATCATACCAGGAAACAGTCAATATAAATCATAAGGATACAAGCGACAAAGTTAGTCCTACAGTCACAAGTGGGAGGGGATGGGTGATAAGGAGTGATGAGAAGATTAATAGTGATAGTATTGCAGACTTAGTAAATAGTTGGACAGCGTTGAGGGAATTATTTGTTTAGCAGAGTGATGGCGTTCAGGGAAAAACTGTCCTTGTGTCTAGTTGTTCTGGTGTGCAGGGCTCTGTAGCGTCGTTTTGAGGGAAGGAATTGAAACAGTTTATGTCCGGGATGTGAGGGGTCTGTAAATATTTTCACAGCCCTCTTTTTTATTCATGTAGTATGCAGGTCCTCGATTGAAGGCAGGTGGGTAGTAATTGTTTTTTCTGCAGTCCTAATTACTCTCTGGAGTCTGTGTCTGTCCTGTTGGGTTGCAGAATCAAACCAGATAGTGATAGAGGTGCAGATGTTAGACTCAATAATTCCTCTGTAGAACTGGATCAGCAGCTCCTTGGGCAGTTTGAGCTTCCTGAGTTGGCGCAGAAAGAACATTCTTTGTTGTGCTTTTTTGATGACGTTTTTGATGTTAGGTGTCCATTTTAGGTCATGTGATATTGTAGAACCTAGAAATTTGAAGGTCTCTACCGTTGATACTGTGTTGTCTAGTATTGTAAGAGGTGGTAGTATGGGAGGATTTCTTCTAAAGTCTACCACCATTTCTACAGTTTTGAGTGTGTTCAGTTCCAGATTGTTCCGGGTACACCGCGAGGCAAGTTGTATAACCTTTACAATTTTTGATTACATGACCAGGGGGATGTTGCAACAATCGTAAGTGTGAAAAATTGGTTCTAAGTCACTTTTTCAGTGCTGTTGTAACTTTGGTCACTAAACCAACATGGTTGTAAGTCGAGGATTCCATGTCCACAGAAGGTTGGATTGAGACTTGAATTGTGCTTGCAGCAATTGCTGTCTATGTTGTTGCACACCTCATACCTCAATCTCACGGCAGAAAAGTCTTGCACATTCCCCCCCAAAAATTATTCCTGTTCCATAACACAAATGGAAGATATCAGCCGATTCTGACAGGTTCTGGAGAACCGATAGCAGAAATTTTGAGTAGTTTGGAGAACCGGCAAATCCCACCTCTAACTGGTTCTGCCCCCATCTATTCTCTACCTCCCATTGAGTCCCAGCTGATCGGCTGGGTCTTCTTTGGTTGCCCTGCCAAGGGAGAACGGAGCAGGAAAGCAGGCTAGTGGGATGGGGAGGGAATGGGATTTTGCAGAAACCCTCCCCTGCCATGTCCACCAAGCCACACCCACCAAGCCACACCCACCAAGCCACACCACGTCCACCAAGCCACCAAGCCACGCCCACAGAATTGGTAGTAAAAAAATTTGAATCCCACCACTGGATCTAAACACCATTTGTGGGTTCCAGCCCTTGTGGGAAGGAACACATCCGTCTAAGGCAGAGGTCTCCAACCTTGGCAACTTTAAGACTTGTGGACTTCAATTCCCAGAATTCTTCAGCCAGCATAGCTGGCTGGAGTATTCTGGGAGTTGAAGTCCACAAGTCTTAAAGTTGCCAAGGTTGGAGACCTCTGCTCTAAGGCAAATCACAACAGTAGTAAAGGAAACCTTCATTAATTTGTGAAATCGTTTATTCACAGCCAGAAAATCTAGGCTCCGGTTCTCCCTAGGCCTGGAAGCTTCCTGGTGACCTCAGGCCAGTCTTTTTTTGGAAATTAGAAGCTCTTGAGGGAACACCCATTATGTCATGCTAAGTTACAAGCTGATTGCACAATTCTGCCAAACTTGGAATTTCCCGTTTGCATTTTTTGAAAGCCCTTTTGCATCTTATGCTCTGAGGAAAGTCAAACAAGGAAACTGGTGGCTTTACAAGAAATTGTCAAAGTCCAACACTGAAATAAGTAACTCTAATGAAATGCGGCGGACGATCCCTGCAAGACTTAGCAGTGGAATAAAACAGCCCCCAAGGGCACCCAAGTTATCTTGTTGGGCTAGATTTTTCAACAAGTGCAACAAGCACGGAAGCAATGCCTTGAACCCAACCTCCTAATTTCTTTTCAGAGCCAGGATTCTGCCCACAACTATGAAAAAACAAAATTAGTCAGTCTTTGAACTACAGAGGAACTCCAACGTTGACCTTGCAAATGTAGCCAAGATTCTAGCGTTTCCTTAGAACAGAGTTTCCCCATTTTGACCCCCTTGAAGAGGTGTGAAATTGGCATTAAAAGTCCACCCATCTTCACTAAAGAAGGTAGGGTTTTGCCGAGATTCTAAGTATTTCTTTACGAGAGTGGTTCCTGAGCTTGGCGTCTTAGTTGTGTGAAATTGGCATGAAAGTCCACCCATTAAGAGCTGTGGTTCGAATGCTGCACTGCAGGCTATTTCTGCTGACTGCCGGCTGCCAGACGTTCAGCAGTTCAATTCTTACAGGCTCAAGGTTGATTTCGATCCTTCTGAGGTGGGTAAAATGAGGACCCAGATTGTTGAGGGCAAGAGGCTGACTCTGTAAACTGCTTAGAGAGGGCTGTAAAAGCCCTGGGAAGCGGTATATAAGTCTAAGTGCTATTGCTATCTTCCTTCCTTCCTTCTTTCTCAGTGGTTAGAATGCAATATTGCAGGCTAACTCTGCCCACTGCTATGAGTTCAATTCTCACCGGCTCAAGGTTGACTCAGCCTTCCATCCTTCCAAGGTGGGTAAAATGAGGACCCAGATTGTTGGGGGCAGATATGCTGATTCTGTAAACTGCTTAGAGAGGGCTGGAAAGCACTGTGAACGGCATATAAGTCTAAGCACTATTGCTATTGGCTTTCCTTCCTTCCTTCCTTCCTTTCCTCCCTCCCTCCCTCCCAATGGTTAGAATGCAATATTGCAGGCTAATTCTGCCCACTGCCATGAGTTCAATTCTCACTGGTTCAAGGTTGACTCAGCCTTCCATCCTTCCGAAGTCAGAAAAATGAGGACCTGGATTTTTGGGGGCAAGAGGCTGACTCTGTAAACCACTTAGAGTGGGCTGTAAAGTACTGTGAAGCGGGATATAAGTGCTATTGCTAGCTTCATTCATGAATGTAGGGTGTTGCCAAGAATCTTAGCATTTCCTTAGAAGTGTTTCCCAATCTTGGCCACTTGAAGATGTGTGAAGTTGACATCAAAGTTCACCCAGCGTCAAATGGCCAAGATCAGGAAGCGCTGCCTTACATATTCAAAGCCAGGTAGAGGCTCAACCTAGAAGATAATTCTGACCACAGATTTAAGGCTTTAAAAATGACTAAATCAAGCAGCTTAAATATATACAAGAACTGAAGTACTAATCAACGCAGGTCCGGAATGGGGGTGTTGTCAATCTGCAGATTATGTGGCCTAGCTGGAAAGGTGTCATTGGGCAGGTTTCAAGGTCTCTATCCTTGTTACAGGTACCACCGAAAAGGATGATGTGATGCAGACATGTCTCTTCTGCTTCCCCCACCCCTCCAAGCAGAAATCCTGTGCCTTGATTGGGGTTTTAGAACCTTCAATTATTCGCTGTATTGCTGATAAAACTCTTCTTCCTCTTCTACTAAATAAATGTGCAGGGTCCAAAAATATATAAATATACTTTACATAAGTCTAGTTCAGGGGTCTTCAAACTTGACAGCTGGTGGACTTCCAACTCCCAGAATTCCTCCTTCGATCATGTTAGCTCATGAATTCTGGGAGTTGAAGTCCACCAGTCTTAAATGTGCCAAGTTTGAAGACCCTTGGTTTAGTTTAATGAAAAGAAGAACTAGGGGTAACATGATAGTAGTGTTCCAACAGCTAAGGAGTTGCCACTGCTTAGAAGGGGTCAATCTATCCTTCAAAGCACCTGAAGGCAGGACAAGAAGCAATGGATGGAAACTAGTCAAGGAGAGAAGCAACCTAGAACCAGGGGGTGGGATTCAAATTTTTTAACAACCGGCTAAGTTGGTGGGTGTGGCTTGGTGGTCATGTGACTGGGTGGACATGGCTTGGTGGTCATGTTATTAGCTGGGCATGGCCAACTCAATATCACTCACATCGAGGCACGCATCTCCTCGCCTGGCCTCTCATGACTGTGGGGATGCTGCAACAGTCGTAAGTGTGAAAAATGGTCATAAGTCACTTTTTTCAGTGCCATTGTAACTTTGAATGGTCATTCCACATGAGCAAAGTACCAGCAAAGAAGGGGAAAAAATCTCCAGAGAAGTTCCTGAGACAGGAAGTCTAGTCTTGCCAAGTATGTAATAAGGGTTAACGGAGAGGCAGTTCCTGTAAGCAACACCAGAATGTTTCCTTCCTGCCTTCCTTACAGGATTAGGCCAGTAAAAATTTCTTCTAACAGCTGGTTCTCCAAACTGCTTAGAATGTTAACAACCGGTTCTAGCGAATCGGTGCGAACTGGTAGAATCCCACCCCTGACCTGGAACTAATTTCCTGACAGTGAGAACAATTAAACAGTGGAAGGACTTGTCCCCAGAAATTGTGGGTGCTCCAACACTAGAGGTTTTGAAAAACAGATTGTACAACCATTTGTCTGAAATGATATAGGGTTTCCTGCCTAAGCAGGGGGTTGGACTAGAAGACCTCCAAGGTCCCTTCCAACTCTTGTTATTCTATTATTCTTATTAAGGGATTTATAAATTGGAATCTTGTGACCGAATAAATACACAGCAATGTGTATTTTATAGAAGCCTGGTTATCAGGAGGGGAAAAAACCTTGGAAATACTGAAGCGTTACCTTTAAAGGTTTAGATTAGAACACTTCCTTATTTGCAAATATTGCTGAAAATGTGGTTATTGCAAGCAGGACCATCCCACCTTATACAGAGGCGAACAGTGCCTCAAATGGCAGAGACCAGAATGGGAATAAAGTGGTAGGGGGGAAAAAAGCATTTTATTTCCTTGAATTCTCAAACACCTTAGCATCAGCTTGCAGAGCAACCAACCCGTGAAAGAGTTTGAGCCATTTCAACAGACTTAACAAAATCAACTTTCTCCTTTTATTTGCTCAGGCTCAGGCAACATAATTTTTAACTAGGAAGAGCAAACTTTATGCACCAGGGCCTCAAGGGTGAAAGTTCTCCCTGGGGTTATCATATTAGCCTCCTAGGGAAAGATCCAGGACGTGAGTCGGTGCCAATGGTCCAACAGGAACGTTGTCCTTCCAAATTAAAGTTCTCCACCTGGACCACTTGTCTACATGCCACAAGGAGATGTGGCTTTGTGCCTTTGGGCCACATCGCACAAGGGTAGGTATGGCTTTACAAGGAAGTAGCTCTTGTTCTAACAGTAAGGGGTAAAGTCATCCCTGTGGGTTACAACACCAGGATGTTCTGGTACAATAATTTGCTGAAGAACTGAGTACCAGCGCAACCAGGATGCTCTTTCCACATACAAATATATATTCCACAAATATACATCCATAAAGCAGTTAGGGCTAGAAGAGGTATACTAATGCCATTGTTCAAGGAACTAGTGGTAGCTAATGGTATGATGGTTCACCAGGAGATACGGAGGTACGATGGAAGGTTTCTAGCATCCCTTACCATTGTATGAGAAAAGGAAGGATAGATTAAACAGGGAGCAGAGAAAGGATTAGGGGGGAGAGGGAAGGAAGGAAGGGAGGAAAGGGAGGGAGGAGTGAAGGAACGATTGGGGGAGAGGAAAGGAAGGGAGAGGGAGAAAGGAAGTATTAAAGGGGGAACAAAGGAAGGATTGGGGAGAGGAAAGGGAGGGAGGAGTGAAGGAACGATTGGGGGAGAGGAAAGGAAGGGAGAGGGAGCGAAGGAACAATTGGAGGAGAGGGAAGGAAGGGAGGGAGGGAGGGAGGGAGGGAGGGAGGAAGGAAGGAAGGAAGGAAGGAAGGAAGGAAGGAAGGAAGGAAGGAAGGAAGGAAGGAAGGAAGGAAGGAAGGAAGGAAGGAAAGATTTCTTCAGATGGAATGGAGAATTGATAGCCCTACTTTCTGTGCCATTTATTCACGCTTTAGATAATCTTACAAGATTATAGTCCAAAACTCCCAGCAGATGTTTATAGGTATATTGTATATTGTCTCCATGTAAATTGGGTCTAGATCGAACTTCATACTAACTCCTGCAGGAACTTCTGAACTGATAGGAAGAGTGTGTCGTAGCTTCAAAGTCTGCAAGCAGTGGATCAGAACGATCACGAAGGACTCTTTTCTCAAATTCTGAATGGATCCTGATGGACCAAACACATCCACGTTTACCAAATGAGCATGCTAAGGTGGAACCTTAAGTCCTTACACCTGACCTAGGAAGTCCTGCCCTCCCCTTTTTAGACCCAGGGAGCTGTGAAAATCAAACACGGAGACCTCATTTGACAGTTGGGCGCAGGTTCCAATGACACATTTCACTTGTAATGACAGCGGTCATTTATTCATCCGAATTCAAGGTCTCCTTTTAGGTTGAAGTACATCAAATTTCCAAATAATTTGCATGAGGTTTGTTTCCTTGACAAGGCAGCACCTTATCAATCCATTTAAGGCTCTGATTCACTTTGTTTGTATTTTCTTCTCCATGGACTTTCTTTCTCTAACAGGAAACTAGAACGGGACGTCATGACTTTCCTTGGCTTTTTTTAGGGATTCGGATCCTTTGGGTCACATTTCAGCATGATTTTTATCCCGATCCCTTTCTTGGTTGCCTCAAATGCTTCCACTGCCTTTTCCAAGGGGAAACGGTGGGTCACCAGGGGCTGCACGTTGATTTTTTTCGATGCAAGCATGGCGATCGCCATGGGCCACCTGCGAAGAAAGCAAACGACAAAAAGGGGAATTGCACACATGCCCAGATTTTGAACGCAGGGGTGGGATTGGACTGACTGGGTGGGTGGGGAGGGGCGGGCGGAGAGGGGCGGGACCAGCCAGGGGAACGATTTGCCAGTTCTCCGAACTGCACAGAATCTTAACAACCAGTTCTATAGAACCGGTTCGAACCAGTAAAATCCCACCCATTTGAACGGCTGGATTGTGGCAAGGATTATTCTTAGAGACTTCCAAGACCCGCCAAGAATAGAGGTGATGTGACCTTCTAAATACAAATATACAGGTACAACAATGCATTTAGTGACTGTTCAAAGTTACAATGGCACCGAAAAAAGTGAGTTACGACCGTTTTTCACACTTACAACCATTGCCATATCCCCATGATCACATGATCAAAATTCAGTCACTTGGCAACTGACTCACATTTATGACTTTATGGTTTATGGTTGCAGTGATCTGGTGATCATGTGGTCACTTTTTACAAACTTCAGACAAGCAAAGCCAAAGTCAAGCAAAGTTTCACTTAACAGCTCTGTTAGTATCTTAAAAACTGCAGTGATTCACTTAACAACTGTGGCGACAAAGGTCATAAAATGGAGCGAAACTCACTGAACAACGGTCTCACTTAACAACAGAAATTTTGGGCTCAATTGCAGTCATAATTCGAGAATTATGCGCAGTTGCACTCTGTTACAACAAAAATAATGAGGAAAATTCAGAGGGTTGCAACTGAAAGCTCAAGTTGATATATTTGAATGTATTAAAATAACATCAATTAAATGAATTAAATTTGTATTTAAATTACATTTTTTAAAAAATTATCTCTCTTTTTACTTGGGTTCAGGGTATTAGAAGTTTGCACAATAGTGTTTAGATTAAGCACCAAACATTATGTACCTAAATTACCTATATTGTACAATATTTTCTATCCATTTCAAACTCGTCCATACTCTCTTGATAAAAGCAATGCAGAATGTGTTACCATATTTCCTTAGCAACACAATTTTGTGACAACAAAACAAAATAGCTGCTATAGGTTTCCCCCCTTTTACTATTTTAAATGTGGCACCTTAATAATTAGAATATACCTTTATTCCCTCATCTTAATTCCCAATAAACCATTAATCATTACATCTTTTCAATTGAATTCCACAGCATATTTCCCCCCCTTAATTTTTAATAAGAGTTATCAGTATCTATATTACCCTATTTTCTAAATATTTTTAATTGCAGAGATATTCTTATTACCCCTTGTCACCCTGCAGGATCCTCTTTTTAATTCATCAACCATTATCTCTGAAAAAAACAATTTTTTTTCAACATTTTACTATTTCTATATTTCTTTCTTTCATATGCCTGTTTCTTACTGCTGCTCCTCCCAATCTTTTCCCCATATCTTTTCTCATTCCAGTTTATATCCTCTCTTTCTTCCTTTCCCCTTTTAACAAATTTTAGACAACATATTTCCGGGTCATCACCTTTACATAAAAATATGAAATATGCCCCAGGTATGAGGAAAATAAGTCTCTATTTGCTCCTCTAGATCCATGAGTAATACTTACGTATTGCAGTATCTAAATATCCCACGGATGTCCACCTCACGCACCGCTGCATTCACGATGGGCAAAGTGACCATTTCTGGGCCCAGACCCACCAAAACTAGAGTTCCACCAGAACGGGTTGCCTGAGAAGAAATAAGGAGATCCAAGTTCATATAGAAGAAAAGAGAAGTAGAAGTAGAAGTAGAAGTAGAAGTAGAAGTAGAAGTAGAAGTAGAAGTAGAAGTAGAAGTAGAAGTAGAAGTGAAGAGAAGAGAAGAGAAGAGAAGAGAAGAGAAGAGAAGAGAAGAGAAGAGAAGAGGAAAGAGGAATGGAATGGAATGGAATGCAATAGAATAGAATAGAATAGAATAGAATAGAATAGAATAGAATAGAATAGAATAGAATAGAATAGAATAGAATAGAATAGAATAGAAAGAGAAGTAGAAGAGAAGAGAAATAGAAGAGAAGAGAAACAGAAGAGAAAAGAAATAGAAGAGAAGAGAAGAGAAGAGAAGAGAAGAGAAGAGAAGGAGAAGGAGAAAGGAGAAAGAAAAGAGAAATGGAATGGAATGGAGTAGAATAGAATAGAATAGAATAGAATAGAATAGAATAGAATAGAATAGAATAGAAAGAGAAGTAGAAGAGAAGAGAAATAGAAGAGAAGAGAAACAGAAGAGAAAAGAAATAGAAAGAAGAGAAGAGAAGAGAAGAGAAGAGAAGAGAAGAGAAGAGAAGAGAAGGAGAAGGAGAAGGAGAAAGAGAAAGAGAAGAGAAATGGAATGGAATGGAGTAGAATAGAATAGAATAGAATAGAATAGAATAGAATAGAATAGAATAGAATTATTTATTGGCCAAGTGTGATTGGACGCACGAGGAATTTGTCTTGGAGCAACTTCTCCAGAAGTCAACATGCCTATCTTTCCATCTACCATAACAGAATAACAGAGTTGGAAGGGACCTTGGAGGTCTTCCAATCCAACCCCCTGCTCAGGCAGGAGACCTGATGTACCATTTCAGACAAATGGTTGTCCAATCTCTTCTTAAAAACATTGAGTGTTGGAGCACCCACAAGTTTTGGAGGCAAGTCATCCACTGTTTAATTGTTCTAACTGTCAAGAAATTTCTCCTTAGTTCTCCTTGGACTTCTCCTTGATTAGTTGCTTCTTGTCATGCTTTTAGATGCTTTGGAGAATAGCTTGACTCCCTCTTTTTGTGGCAGCTCCTTAAATATTGGAATACTGCTATCATGTCACCCCTAGTCCTTGTTTTCATTAAACTAGGCATACATTTCATTAAACTAGACCTAAGAGTAAAAATTGAGATGGGGTTAAAGAAATAAAAGAAGATGCCATTTCCTCCAGAACACCCATCAATTCCAGGATTGTCACCATGATTGCTATTTCAGGCCAGAGTTTTTCCTGTCCCTTTTGGAGAAAGTAGGATAGAACCTAGAACCCCAGATATTCAAATCTTGTGCTCTACTACTAGGATAAAATCCTTCCTGGCAGTGTGGGAGCAAAGAAGATCCATGAAAAGTCTAAGAAGTGTCACCCAGCAATAACAAACCACCATGGCGTCAAACATCAGGACATCAAACCTCCTGAAGTTCCAGAATTAGCCACACTGATATCAAACATCACATCATCACATCAAACTGACATCAGGTATGAAGGACACGTCACTTGTGTGATGATGCCATCGTGTCACATGTCATCACTTTTTCGCCTTGTTTCCCCTGTGAACGTTATGGTGTCCCATGAGAGCTTGAAGGCCAACAGCAACAATGCCAATGGACCCACCCAAAAAGGGAACTCTGTGATTTGAAAGGCCACCACTGAGAAGGTTCATCTATCAAGCCTCCCAGGAGTGGGACTCAACAATCCCAGCAACCGGTTCGCTGCCAGATGCTCGATTGAAATACCAGTTCGGCGAACCAGCTGTAACTTTAACATCCGGTTCGCTTGAACTGGTCCGAACCGGTAGAATCCCACGCCTGAAGCCACCCAAGTTGGAAGCTACCAAAGAACTCTCCAATGTGGGTTTCAGATTCTCCAATCTACAGGAAGTCTACAAAGGAGTTGTACTAGTGAGAAAACAGGAGGGAGGAGTATTAGGTAGGTGTGACGCCTTGAGTTAGGCGTGAAAAAATGTATTTGTGCATCTATCATAGGATGTTGGCCACTTTAACAATCCAGGTTTCCCATTCTCTAGAATTTCCCTCAGTCTCTCCTCCTCAACTGCCCGCAACAGAGAGACTGAAGTTCATTCTTGATGCCTTTATGTGTCATGTCCCTGGTGGAGACTGACTCTGAGGGAGAGGAGGAACAGCTGACAGGGAGTGGAAGTGTGGCTCCGGAGGTTGTGGAGGAGGCTGGGGAAGGGCAGAGGCCAGCTGAGCAGTCAGAGGAGGACCCAGGCCCATCCCCTATCCATCCTAGGGCACGCAGGAGGAGAGGATAAGGGAGAGACATGGTCGACGGGGGAGGAGAGGGCCTTGATCCTCTTCATGGGCTGCAGCTGTGACAACTGGATAAGAGGACGGACATGCATACGGGCGAACGCTGGAAACAAAGCGTGGAAATATCTCTAGTTTATGGTTCCTCTCTGAGTTTGGTGTCCTTCCCACTGTGTGTTATCTGTGGACATCCTTCAGCCCTTATCTTGCCTGGTTGGAAGCAAAGTGAAGGAATAAAAGGGGCTTCACCTGTTTTCTGTGACTGTGTTTGTTTTGTATCCCACCCTGGGTCATCACATTAAGCTATGAAACACTCACGTAGATTCCAGTCTGGATGCAGGATTCGGCCCCAGTGCATTCCAAGGTAATGTCAGGCATACAACCCAACAAGCTTTCCACCATCCTGGCCAGCACCTCGGGGCTCTGCCCCTTGACCTGGATGGTGGAATCCGCTCCGATTTCTTTGGCTTTCTCAAGTCGTGGAGCAGACAAATCTATAGGCAAAGAAAGCAAAAATCCATAGCAATCATAAAAAAAACATTTAATTATTATCTGAGAGGGGTGGCGTCTCTTGGTATGACCAAATTAAAGAGTGTTGTGGTTCGCTGGCAACAGGTGCAGATGCCTGAGGTCTCAGAGAGCGAGGAGGACTCAGGCGAGGGGCCTGCGTGTGAGGCAGGGATGGGGCCAGGACTATCGGAGAGTGGGGTGCTGCCTTCGGAGATTGTGGAGGCTGGCAGCAGTGAGGAAGAGGTCCCTGAGGAGCCTGTGCCCAGTGCACATGTGCGCAGGGCTGCTCGAAGGAAAGAGCAGCTGTAGCAGCACAGGCGACTCAGGAGTAAGGCTGCAAGGTAATGGCCCCTCCCTCAAGGGATAAAAGCCAGCCTGAGAGACCAGGATTCTTTGCAGGAAGCAAAGAAGTTCTTGCACTTCAAGCCTTGTGGACGTTCGAACTATCCTGGTTTGTTATTGAAGACTTTTTGTTTGGAATATTTCTTGGCAACTTAATCTAGTGTTCTTGGCAGCCTTGCACAACCTTGGCACGGCTCGTTCTTATCAGAGACAATTAGTTTTAATAGCCTTTTAAGCGTGGAACAACAGAATTCACAGAGAGGCATTAAAAGATTTTGCTTTTATCTCTGTTTGGAGTTTATTTACTTGGAACAAGGTTTGGGTCAGAACAGGGGTGGGATTCAACCAGTGTTACTACCAATTCAGTGACTGCGTTTTGCACAGCTGGAGAATTCTGCCAGGCTGGAGAGTTCTGGGAGTTGAAGTCCACAAGTCTTAAAGTTGCCAAGTTTGGAGACCTCTGCCTTAAGTCGACAGAACCTGATCTACATAAACAACTTTTGAATGATCCTGGCATATTAGAATTAATTGAGAGCGACTTTTGACAGCAGTTCCTCTGTTAGTCTTTAAGGCGCTGCAAATGCTCAAGAAATTTCATCAGCTGAAAGAATAGAATCTATTGTTCCTACCTTGGATATATTTGAGCATTGAACCAACGTCAGAGAGCAACTGCATTTCTTGCATTCCAAGCTATTGTGTTTACGCTCATGTTCCTAGAAACACTTATGTGAGGAGCAAGCAAAGCCATGGACAAATAAGATTTTTACCCAGGGCCGCACAATGTCAAAGCAAATGTTACATTGACATGGGAAGGTCAGGCTCCAGAATTAAGCAGAAATAAAACATAAGTCAAATTTGGTTTCATTTATATTTAGATTGAATTAAAAGCAAGTCCTGTATCTTAAACACAGTCGACATGATTATTATCCTCATTTGTTCAATTCCTATAACCTTCTATTCCATTAAAAATTATGGTTTGGGTGCTGGTTTTGATAACTCAGGACTCAAAGTTTCAGGGAACCACTTCAGCCAAAACCTCAACTCTGCAGAAGTCCATAAGCTAGGATAAGTTGGATATGTACTGTAGCAGAATTTTAGGGATCACCTTTAAAGAGTTTACCCAAAAGCACTTTCCCAAGGTAAGTAGAACTCTCAGCTCTGCCATGAAAACATTCAGAAGACCAAAAAAATACTGAGAAGGTGGGAGAAGGCTAGTAGAATTCAGGAAAATTCAATCCTAGATTGCATTAACAGGGATACAATCAAGATCAAGTGAGGTATTAATACCACTCTATAAAGTCTTAGCAAGACCACACCTAGAGTCCTGCATCCAGTTTTGGTCACCACACTATAAAAAAGATGTTGAGACTCTAGAAAAAGTGGTGATTTTGATTGGGAAAATCAAAAACATATCCCTGAAGATGACAAGAAGACTCTACAGATGTGTCTGTGGACTCACCAAAAGTCATGCCAGACTTATATTGAACGGTCGTTCTTCATGATCGATGCAAAAGACATCAATAAGATTTAGAAGAAGAAAAAAACTTGGTGCTTGCTAGATTTGCCTCTCGTCTTGAATGATATTTCTTCCTTTGTCCAATTTAACAGCTCTGCATTTACCCAGATAACACTAATCCTGTATCTCGTGTAAACTTGGAAAGCCGAATTGCAAATACAGACATGAAAGTAAGACATCCAGATTGTAAATTGATCTTACCGCTAATCACCACTTGCGCTGCTCCCATCGCCTTAGCGATAAGCAAAGTCACGAGCCCTATAGGTCCTAAGAAGACAGAGGGATGGAGGAACATCAAAATGAAGTCTGGTTATTCATTGCACAGAGTTTATTTATTTATTTATTTATTCATTCATTCATTCATTCATTCATTTGATTTGTCAATCGCTTACAAGATAATTGGTATAAGTATAGACATGAGTAAGAATACAGAATATAAGAATATATTTATAGCTCCCGCTGCCTTAAGAAAGTTCAAAACATTTTCAAAGATCCATCTCATCCTGGGAACCCTTTTTTTGAACTATTATCATCTGGCAGACGGTACAGAACATTAAAAACAAGGACAAATAGGCTGAAAAACAGCTTCTATCCCAGGGCAGTAGCTCTTTTGAATTCTACTATATAGTGCAGTGTTGGTGCAGTGTTGCGGGTTTTCGGTTCAATGTATGGAGTGTGAAGGATGTGTGTTTGTGTTTATTTTCATGGTCATGATGTGCACTGAAGATGGTGTTTGATTTCGTTGTACGAGGTGCAATGACAAGAAAGCCAACTAAACTAAATGAGAACTCCAAGGTCCTTGACATAGTCAACAGGCACTTCTAAGGAATGTCTTCCTTTTTTAAAGGACAAAACGACATTATAAAAAGAGCACTAGTGGAAAACAATAAAAGCACCACAGTAAAGATGGTCTTTGCTGTATTAAAAAAAAAAAAAAAGCAATGACAGAATCTTTTTGGAAGAGAAACGTGGATGCCACATCCAAAGTGGCCTCCAATTCGGATATGGAGATGATGGAAGCGATTTTTGTGACTGGGAAGAAGCATCCTTTGGGACTAATATAATACATCCGTTTTAGAAAAATCAAAGAAATGTCGAAGTCTTCCATACCAGCACCACAAATGAAGACTTTGCTCCCCAGTGTCACCTCGGCTCTTCTACAGGCATGAATTGCAACTGAAAGAGGTTCAACAAGCGCTCCTTCCTCAAAGGTGACGTTGTCTGGAAGTCTGCAAGAAGACCAAAGAACTTCCATAAGTGTGTGTGAAGTAGAAACCAGAGTCTCCATATCTCCAAACTTCTAAACCATAAACATTAAAAACCTAAGAACAATGATTTAACACAAATTAAGCACAAACACAAGATGCTAAAGTTAGTTGTTACCTAGCTAGTTAATTGTCATTCCTTGAAATTCTCATCTGGACCTACCATTAAGTGACAAGGGATAATTGGGGAAATAAATACCTTGGCACGTCTAAGCAGTTGGGTGTTCCAACACAGCTGCAAAGAACAGATAAGGAAAGATTGGTCCTGCCTTTTTAATCATTTATTTCAGGGGGTCTCCAAACCTGGAAACTTCAACTCCCAGAATTCCCCAGCTGGCAAAGGAATTCTGGGAGTTGAAGTCCACAGGTCTTCAAGTTGCCAAATTTGGAGAACCCTGATCTGGATGATTGATAAAAATGTTGAATAATATTGACTCCAAAACATGTTGGGCCCTCCGTGTTTGTGAAATATATATTCCATTTTAGGCTCCTTTGGAAGGAGAACTCTGGTTTATTTTATTCTTTCTGTGCTATCCACCACTGTTTCCTCTTTTAACTTTTCATCTTCGTATTCTAATTTTAATTGTTTTTAGTGCTTTTTAACTTTTTATTATATTGTAAGCCACATAGAGTCGCTGTATTAAAATTCTGACACAGAAATTTACAATATCATATCATGTAATAATATGAGCCAGCAATGTGCAGCAGCAGCCAAAAAAGCTAATATAATTCTGGGTATTGTATAAACCAGAGACATAGAATCAAGATCACGCAAAGTATTTGTGCCGCTTTACAAAACCCTAGTAAGACCACACCTGGAATACTGCAACCAATTTTGATCACCATACTACTTAAAACATGTTGAGACTTTGGAAGACTTTCAGAGAACAGCGACTAAGATGATTAAAGATCCAGAAACTGTAACATATGCAGAACAGTTGCAGGATTTGGGTCTAGCTAGTCTAAATAAAAGAAGAATTATGGGCGACATGAGAGCAGTATTTCAGACCTTGAGAGGCTGCCACAAAGAAGAGGTGGTCAAATTATTCTCCAAAGCCCCAAAGGGCAGGACAAGAAACAAGGAATAGAAACTAATCAAGGAGAGAAACAACTTGGAATTAAGAAGAAACTTCATAACAGTGAGGACAATCAACCAGTGGAATGGCTTGACTTCAGAGGTTATGGGTGCTCCATCACTGGAGTTTTTAAGAAGAGACTGGACAGCTATTTGTCTGAAATGGTGTTGGGTTTCCTGCTTCAGCAGGGGGCTGGACTAGAAGATCTCCAAGATCCCTTCCAGCTCTATTCTATATATTTTTTCTAGGTAAGCATGCCAAAGACCATTAGGTGACAGTCCTTCATCCCGTAACTGATTAGCAGTAAGTAGAGGTTTCAGAGACGAATTTCAGGCCAATCCTTTAATCCTTCTAGAACTGACATATACAATTACTTCTTCAAAACTCTCCACCACAAGTGATTCTGCAAACAAATGGTGTGGAGTAAGACTGTTACTTCCTTTATTTCAAAGCTGTAGTTAATCTTGCTGGCATTATCGCGCTTTTAGATCAGCCAGTCCCAACTGCCTGCGGGTGTTGCTGTTGTATGCACATGAGTTCTGCTATTTTAAGAGGAGTCTTAATCTGAAAACAGTTCCTTGGAAAACAGTAACAGAGCCTTGCTGACAACTCCCAGTCTCTTAACTACAAATGGTCAAAGTCCTCTTTGCTTGTCTCAGGACTTTGGAACCCAGAAAATAAAACTGTCTAAACAATATGGGAGGAGGAAAAATTCATTGAATTACTGAAATATGCAAAGAACTCAAAAATTATTCCAAATTCAAAACACATTCAAAAAATTATTACAACTTTCAAATCATTTTTAAGAACTGCGGAGGAAAAGGATTAATGGTGGAAAGGGAATATGTAATAATATTCTCTCGTTTTGCCTCTCGCAGAATTATAAAAATGTATTTTTGAGGAGGAATTTCTTTGAGGGGTTTTTGATGCTCTCTGAGTTTGCTTGTTTTCTTGCAGACGTTTCATTACCCAAGTAGGTAACATCATCAGTCTGATGATGTTACCAAGTTAGGGTAATGAAACATCTGCAAGAAAACAAGCAAACTCAGAGAGCACCTTCATTTCAACCCAGAGCTACAAATTTTCTCCTTTATAGGAGTTTCTTTGCTTCTTCATTACCTAATCTCTCTGTTACATCTGAAACTTATCCATACATATTGTCCCAAGCATCAGAGCAGAAAATTGAATTAGCTCTACTGGTTGATTGGTTGTGGTCAGAATTACTTCTGTGAACTCAAACACTCCTTAAATGAATGAATGTTGTTTTGTAATTGTTCCCTTTAATCACTGTGCACTGCCCAGGGTCATTGCTGTGGGATGTAGCAGCCATATAAATCATTTCAATCAATAAATATTGGTCATCATTTTTAAGTTCTCCATCCTCTGCAGAACTAAACAAGCATTTTGCTTCCCGTGTTAGTTAATCTCTAAATTTTACAGGCTGCTGGTTTTGAACACTTTAGAAATATGTGTAAAAACTGCTATCTTGTGATTAAATTGGTTTTTTTTCCTCCTTCCAGACCACTGAAATGATCCAGGGGGGGAAACAACACTGATTTGAGCAGAAAATTGGAATTGTGCTATGTCTATCCATTAGGGAAAGGAAAGACTGGGATCAAAAAAACATTTGCTTTGCTTGTAAAGATCTCAGATTCAGCCTCAGACCATGGGCTAATTCTTTGGTTCTGAATGTTAAAGATTCCCAGTTTATGTATGGCTGTGTTGTGATTTAGGATGATTTAAGGTTTCAATCTCAATTATGCGGTTGAGATTCTGTCCGTTTGTAACCCAAGTTTAAGCCATTCAGAGAGACTGCACGCTACTCAAAATCGATTAAACCCAGGGAAAACCCTACATCAGTGCCTCAGATTGGTTAGCTTCATGATCTGGTTTCCCCCAAAACATAGAACTACGCTGCCTTCGGTTTGATCTAAGTATAGTATATAAAATCATACATTGCAATGTCCTACCTGTCAATGAATACTTCAGCTTCAACCATAACAACACAAGAGCAAACAATAGATACAAACTCAAGGTTAATCGCACCAAACTCGATTGCAGGAAATACGACTTCAGCAACAGAATGGTCAATGTCTGGAATACTCTACCTGACTCTGTGGTTTTTTTCCCCAAACCCCAAAAACTTTAACCTTAGACTGTCTACTATTGACCTCACCCCTTTCCTAAGAGGTCTGTAGGGGGCGTTTATAAGCGCACCAATGTGCCTACCATCCCTGTCCTATTGTTTCTTTTATATATTTTTTCATTTTTCTTATATGTATCCATGTATTCATAACTATGTTTTTACTTATACCTATTATCTTGTAAGCAATTGACAAATCAAAAAATAAATAAAAATAAATCGCAACTGACTTGTAGCAAAAGTTGGCATCGTGTTTGTAATATCGGCACAGGTTCCCATCGTCAGGAGGGGTTGCACAGAAGAAAAGGGTCGGAGAGAGGTTGTAACGTCCAATCTTGCAGAACTCGTCAATTTCTCGAGGAACGCCAGGCTCGATAGCTACTCGATCACCTAAAGAGACCACAAGGTTGTAAGGAGAGAAAGCGGGGGGGAAATGACCCACTGAAGAGATTTGTGTATCTAGGAGACCCATTCACACCATTTAACTCTAAACAGATACTCCGAATTATTACGTATTAATATTAAACATTTATCGCCTGAACACTGATGAAACCTAAGAGCCCTAAAGCATTTCTGGTAATCATTAGAGCAGTCCAGTCATATTACGGATAGTCAAGCTGAGGTAAGGATCAAATGACAAGAATTGTCAACTCAGAAGAGAAGGAAATATAGCTTAGAAACTTCTGGATTTGCTCTTCCCCTAGGCCCCACAAGATCGTGTAATCCTAGCGTTAACTTCCCCTCAGTTCCAACCTGACAAGGCACCTCTTTGAAAATCTCCGTTCTTCTTCTGAGAAGATCTGTCACATTTCACACAAAGGATATTAGGAGACAGATAGAAGATAGATGGACCTGCTGCTACATTAAGGGAAAAAAGGGTGGATCTAAAGGCAGCATATAAACATTTCTACAACTCGTGGTTGTCCAACTTTTTTTAAAGTCAAAGACCGTATAATATTTTGTGGGATGGTGTCAGCCTTCAAGATCTCATCTACTGCTATGCATCTTTCTCACTGCTCTGCATCTTTCGGCTGTCATTAGCATGTCATTAGCAACGGGGGGATTGGAAGGGAAGAAAGCTGGAGGTGTTACATTCCTGTGCTGTAAATGAGAAGGAGGAGGGGGAGTATAAAATTCTTGTTCTTAAGTTTCTGTTTCCTTGCTCAACTGTCTTTCTACTGCGCAACTGCTAATTTTTATCAAAATATGTCAAGGTCAACGGACAGAAGCCTCATCACCACCTGCAGTTGCCCACATGATCACATTCAGAACTTTTAATTGGAAGAAGATCTTGGACTTTGGGGGGGTGGGATCAATTTCACCCCTTTGTATATGTGATCTGCGCGCCTAATTTCTTAGATTCAGAATTCTACCTGTAGCTACCACTTTAAAATTCAGTAAAAGTTTCTTTGCTCTAATTTATGGAGTTGAAGTATTTCTTTCTTGGATTTTGAATGGAGCTCGGACTGACAGATGGTTTGTAAGTTCAGGGACAGAGGGAGGGATTGTAGAGAAAGGGACATGAAAGAGTCCAGTACAGCCACCACCGCAGAAAATAAATAAACAAATCTGCCCCAAATAAAACCATTGTTTTTCTCGATTCCACTATTTTTTACAGCTGATTTTAGTCCTAAAGCCCAACAATTCAATTGTATTTACTCCAAATCGGTAGCAATTGACCCTACCTCCAACTGTTTGTACATGCTGTTCAATCCTTACTCCTCAGATACTAAGAGGAAAGGTGGAGGTGACCTGGGAACAGCTTCAGCTCACCTTTCTTTAACTTGGTTACTGAAGAGCCCACTTTCACAACGGTTCCCGAAGCTTCGTGGCCCAGCACCATTGGAGACTTCACCACGAAGTTTCCAATTCGTCCATGTTGCCAGTAGTGGACGTCAGACCCACAGATTCCCACTGAGTGCATTTTCAAAAGCACTTCTGTTAGGAAAGAGATAAATCAGAGAGCGAAATCACCTTTGAGGACCCTTACTACTTACAATGCAAAGAGGGGCAGATTTTAGAAGAAACAGAAATATGGTTAATTAGTTCATCTAATGAGGGAGGGAGTCAAACTATTCTCTAAAGCACTTGAGAAGAAGCAATGGGTGGAAAGTTGGAAACTCATCAAGGAGAGAAGCAACTTAGAACTAAGGAGAAATTTCATGATAGTGAGAACAATTAATCAGGGGAGTAGCTTGCCTTCAGAAGTTGTGGTTTTTAAGAAGAGATTGAATAACCCTTTGTCTGAAGTGGTGTAGGGTTTCCTGCCTAAGCAGGGGGTTGGACTAGAAGACCTCCAAGGTCCCTTCCAACTCTGTTATTCTATTCTATTTGATTCTATTCTATTCTATTTGATTTGATTCAATACATTTTTTAAAATATGTTTTTATTGAGTTTCTAATTTTCAACATAAAGCATCATAGTTTCAACAACATTCTTGACATCTATACACATTCTTATCATAAATATCTTAACACATTGTATTTATATTTATCTAATATTAATTAATAACTTTAACTATTATCGTTATTCCTATATTCTTACATAATTTACAAATTTACATTTTACATTCTTGAGGTTTCTTACAGTTAAGTTTCTTGTCTTATTTTTTAGTTCTGTTTGCTAACCAATCACACCATTTATTCCAGATTATGTAACAATCAGTCATCCCTTTCTTTCAGATTCAACGTTAACATATTCATTTCGGCACTTTCTGTTACTTTTTGTAATATCAGTTCTTCTTTAGGAATATTGGGGGTTTTCCATACCTGTGCAAAGGCTATTCTGGCAGTTGTTGTGATATGTAACAATAAATATTTTATTTCTTTTGGTATTCTACCTTTAATAATTCCTAAAAGGAAGGTTTCCGGTCTGAGCTCAATCTGATTCTATTCAATACAACTTATGGCCGTAATTGAGCCTGGAAATTGTGATGGCTGCAAAATGGATCAAACACATGATCGACTCGATTTTATGACCTTGTTTAGAGCAGTCACTCATTAAGAAACCAATAGTTTGCTATGTGCAGTTTTGCCCCAAACCAGAAGGGCCAGTTTTCAGCAAAACTATCATACAATCTGGTCACATGACCATGAGACATTGCATCCGTAAATTCAGTTGTGTTGCCAAGCCCCTGAAGTTCACTCAACATGATCTTGGGGTCCAACTGTCAGAACTTCAAATCCCGGTCATGAATAGACCCAAGGAAGGTCAGGTGTAATCTTTGAAAGGTTGCTAAGCAACTGATTACAAATCACGGACTTCCTATATCATGGAATACACTAGAGTCAAGAAATCAAGAAAACTCAACTTGCATTAATTTCCAGATTGTGGTAGCCAACAGTTCACCATTATGCCTTCCCCTAAGTCCTGTTTGAAAACACAGGGGTCACCAACTCATAATTTTAAGTCCTGCGGACCAGAGACCCTGGGAAAATCCCAAAAAAAGTCTGTAGGAAAATTCCCCACCCCATTTTCCTACCGATTGATCATTCTTTATTTGGGATCACAGGATACTGTCTCCAGCTCCATTCTCGGGGAGAGAGAGAGACTTTTGGCTTCGTGCAAGGAAAGCAGCAGAAGCAGCAGAAGTCTTTCTTTCTCTCCCTCAAACTCCACCAGAAATGAGTCTTTGTGAGACTTGTCACGCCGGTGCAGCCTCTTGGAACAGGAGACCTTGCAGGGTCCCAAAGACTCATTTCTGGCAGAGGTTGGGGGAGAGAAAGAAAGACTTTTCCTTGCATGCAGCCAAAAGAAGAAGAAGAAAGAAGCGGAAAGAAGCAGCCCAGTGGCCAGGCGAGAGGGGAGAGTGGGGGCAAGTTTCCTCTCTCCGCTCTTTCCCCCTCTCCCCTCACTACCTCATGTTGTTTGCAATGCAAGCGGCGCAAGCCTTGTGTTCCCGCAGGCCATGTGGATGACGCAGCCTTGTGTTCCCGCGCAGCCTGGATTAATTGCTTTGTGGGGTGCTCTGGGGGTGACATTTCTCTGTGGACCATCAAAATTTTCTCACAGACCACCAGTGGTCCCCGGCCCACTGGTTGGCAACCACTGATCCAAATAACAGAATAACGTACTTGGAAGAGACCTTGGAGGTCTTCTAGTCCAACCCCCTGCACAAGCAGGAGACCCTATACCATTTCAGACAAATGATTGTCCAATCTCTTCTTAAAAACCTCCAGTGATGGAGCATTTACAACTTCTGGAGGGAAGCTGTTCCACTGGTTAATTGTTCTAACAATCAAGAAAGCTCTCCTTAGTTCTAGGTTGCTTCTCTCCTTGATTAGTTTCCATCCATTGTTTCTTGTCCTGCCTTTTGGTACTTTGGAAAATAAGTTGACCTCTACTTCTTTGTGGCAACCCATAAGATATCAGGACACTGCTATCATGTCCCCTCTAGTCCTTCTTTTTATTAAATCTCAAGAGTCTATTGAAAGAATGATCTGGATCCGATCCAGTTCCAAGAAAATAGCCAAAGGACGACATATTTACAAAGCTATAAGAATATTTCTACAGAAATTGTTCCCCAGTTCTGCAGGAGATCATCAGAACATTATAGAGATACAATTATCAGACACAACCAAATACATGGCCTAGATATATTTCTTTTACTCATGTTGCCTATCAAATCATACCCTAAAATCCACCTGTGTCCTATAAATTCCAGAACTGATAACTCAAAACCCTGGGGCAACTCCAATTTACCAGACACTGATTCATGGTGAGTACAAAGACATAATCAAGGAAATTGCCCATCATGTACAAGAGTCACATCAGAACATGGCTTTGCAATACCTGTACCCGGGACTAATAATTTCAGGCCATACTTTGTCAGCTCACACCAATGTAAGCTGCTGGACTCCTCCAGGCAACTGGTTTCCTAGCTGAACCTTAAATCCGGTCATTTGGCGTCCAGAGCTTGGGCAATTTTTATCATAATGATAAAAGAAACAAATATGTAGAGCTAACAGATAACATAATCAGAGTTGGAAGGGACCTTGTAGGTCATCTAGTCCAACTCCCCACCCACGCAGCATTTCTGACAGATGGCAGTCCAATCTCTTCTTGAAAGTCTCAAGTGATGGCGCTCCCACAACTTCTGAGGGCAACTCCTGTTCCATTGGTTGATTTTTCTCACTGTCAGAAAGTTTCTCCTTATTTCCAGGTTGAATCTCTCCTTGTTCAGTTTCCATCCATCATTCCTTGTCTGACCTACAGGTGCTTTAGAAAATAGCTTGACCCCCCCCCCCTCCTCTCTGGGGCAGCCCCTCAAATATTGGAAGGCCGCTATCATGTCTCCCCTGGTCCTTCTCTTCACTAGACTAGCCATGCCTGTAACCATACTTTTCTATGTTTTAGTCTCCAGTCCCCTCTCATCATCCTGGTTGCTCTTCTCTGTACTTTTTCTAGACGTCTCAACATCTTTTTTGTAATGTGATGAACAAAACTGGATGCAGTACTCTAGGTGTGGTCTTACTAAGGCTTTATAGAGTGGTATTAGTACCTCCCTTGATCCTGATTGTATCCCTCTGTTAATATAACTTAGGATTGCATTAGCTTGTTGGGCTGCTGCTGCACACTGCTGGCTCCTATTTAGCTGGTTGTCCACTAAGACTCCAAGATCTCTCTCCCAATTACTGCTATTAAGCCTGGTTTCACCCAGTCTATATGTGTACTTTTGGTTTTTCTTGCCTAAGTGTAGGACTTCACTTTTCTCTACATTGAATTTCATTTTGTTAGATAAAGCCCAGTGTTCTAGTCTGTCAAGATCCATTTGGATCTTGAGCCTATCTTCTTGGGTGTTAGCTATTCCTGCCAGCTTAGTCTCATCTGCAAATTTGGTAAATTCTCCTTCTATTCCCTCATCTAAGTCGTTAATGAAGGTACTGAAGAGTACTGGGCCTAAGACAGAACCTTGTGGCACCCCACTGCTTACTTCCCTCCATGTAGACTTAGACCCATTAAGGACTACTCATTGAGTACGGTTTGCCAGCCAGTTGCGAGTCCATCTAGTGGTGTTGGTGCTATTTATTCCACTTTTTTCTAGCTTACTAAGAAGTAGGTTGTGGTCTACTTTGTCGAATGCCTTGCTGAAATCTAAGTTGAAGACATAAGGTGGCCCTGATGGACATATGGAGGTGTTGGCAAAAGGGACTGGAGCATTTTTTTTAAAGTCCAGAACATCCAGGTAACATCTGGAAGCATCTCAGACAAACATCTCCCTAATGGACTGGATTAGGAAAAGGGGAAGGAATTGCAATATTTTGTTGTTAAAGAAAAGCTACATTCTTCTTCTTTCTTCTTCTTTTTCTTTTTCTTCTTCTTTTACTTCTTCTTCTTCTTCCTCTCCTCCTCTTCCTCCTCCTCCTCTTCCTCTTTTACCACTTTGAATGTCAAAGGAAATACAAAGTTCTGGTTTTGGCGTTTCTGGTTGCCTCAACCAGAATTGATGCTGCCATAAGACTGTGTTTCATGTAGTCCCTTCCTCTTCTTCTGAGTCTGTCTCCTGTTCTTTGGCCTTCTCTTTTTGTATGTGCTTTGTTTGCATGGTATAGAATCCCAAGACATTCATACCAAGAAAGAAGAATATTTGTAGCTTGGGGTTGAAGTGAGAGGTCCTTGGCTCTCTGAGCTGGGTTGCTTTCTTGCAAACATTTCATTGCTAGCACTGATAATGTTACCCAGTTTGCTTAACGAAACATCTGCAAAAAAAAACAACTCAGCTTGGGGTAGCCCTCAAATGTTTCCTATTTTTACATTTCACTGAACAATATTTACACAGCAGAATGCCTAATAAACAAAACAGGGTGAAGATAAAATCTAGCAAATAAATGAGACTGGTTTAGTAACAATTGTTCCCTGGAACACAGCTTTCACCATCCAAACCTATTCATCACCTTCCTTCAACATGTCTGTTGACTTGAGAATGAAGTGATGATATTCTAAAAAGTGAATATCTCAACTTACCATTAGGACCAGGTTCTGGAACTGGTCGGTTTTCCTGAAAGAAAGAAAGGGGGGGGGGAAGAAAGTTAAGGAAGGTTCAGTTTTACACGAAACCTTAATGCTGCTCATACCAAAATTAAATCAGCTAGTCTGCCCTGGAAATTCCTTGCCAATTCAAGGATCAACGGTTATGAAGAATTTGCTTTTCGTTGTACAATTACACAAGCTTCTTTCCAGGATCACACCTGGAGGAACGACCATAGTTAAAAAGTATAAACTGTACACACTAATTTGGACACTTCGGTTAAGATTTGAATTGAATAATTCGATATACACATAAGGGGAGTTCTAGTTTGGACATAAAAGGGCTTCCTTTCCCACTATTTCCTCTTTCATATTAAAAAATTAAAAAGCACCAGGATAATTGCTGGTGTACAGAAAGTTTGCATTACAAAGGTAATCCCATAAAGGATTTATGCATGTGCAGTTACAAAGAGAAAGAGAGAGGGAAAGAGAGAGAGAGAGAGAGACAGGGAGAGGGAGCGAGATAGAGACTGGTGACATGGTTAAGGGAGATTGTGAGTTCCAGTCCTGCCTTAGAAGAAGCCAGCTGGATGGCCTTGGGCCAATCATTTTCTCTCAGCCCTAGGAAAAAAGCAATGGCAAACTACTTAAATTAAATTAAATTAAATTAAATTACTGTCAAGAAGACTGCAGGGACTTGTCTAGGAAGTATTGAGAATTAGACATGATTGAATTGGGGGGGAATAAATGCAAATAAGACAGAATAATAGATTGAATTGGAAGGGACCCTGGCGGTCTTCTAGTCCAAACCACTGCTGAGGCAGGGAACCCCATATCATTTCAGTCAAATGGTTGTCTGATCTCTTCTTAAAAATCTCCAGTGTTGGAGCATCTACAACTTCTGATTCTACAACTTCCCCTGATTAATTGTTCTAACTGGCAGGAAAATTCTCCTTCATTCTAGGTTGTTTCTCTCCTTGATTAGTTTCCATCCGTTGCTTTTTGTCCTGCCCTCAGGTGCTTTGGAGAATAGCTTGACCCCCTCTTCTTTGTGATAACCCTTTAAATGTTGGACGACTGCTATCATGTCAACCTTGATCCCTCTTTCACTTCTTTTCATAAGAAAAAACCTGCAGTCTTATTTCATGTCTGACTTGTCCCTTGCTGGCCAACAACTTAAAATTCAAATTTTTATTCTCCACCAAGAATAGGGGTGCACCATTTGCATTTTCTTTCTCTTTTTTTTAGGGTTTGCAGCTTTTTAGAATGAGGAGTGAATCCTTGGAAAAACTCTAAATAATTTACAAGTGTGACGGGAGAGGATTTTTTTAAAAAAAAAGTCCAAACAAAGATGGAAAAAGATTTCAGCCATTTTTCAAGCCATTTTCGATGGTGCATCACTTTCTAAAGAAAAGAAATACTGGACAGAAACAGGGCCAAGTAATATCTTTGGCTAATTCAATGAAGAATGAAAATATAATATAATAATATAATATAATATAATATAATATAATATAATATAATATAATATAATATAATATAATATAATATAATATAATATAATATAATATAATATAATATAATATAATATAATATAATATAATATAATATAATATAATATAATATAATATAATATAATATAATATAATATAATATAATATAATATAATATAATATAATATAATATAATATAATATAATATAATTAATATAATATAATATAATATAATATAATATAATATAATATAATATGGGATGGGATGGGATGGGATGGATGGGATGGAATGGAATGGAATAGAAGAGAAGAGAAGAGAAGAGAGAAGAGAGAGAATGGAATGGAATGGAATGGAATGGAATGGAAGAGAATGGAATGAAGAAGAGAGAAGAGAAGAAAGAGAAGAGAATGGAATGGAATGGAATGGAATGGAATGGAATGGAATGGAATGGAATGGAATAGAAGAGAAGAGAAGAGAAGAGAAGAGAAGAGAAGAGAAGAGAAGAGAAGAGAGGAATGGAACGGAACGGAACAGAACAGAATAGAAGAATGGAATGGAATGGAATGGAATGGAATGGAATAGAATAGAATAGAATAGAATAGAATAGAATAGAATAGAATAGAATAGAACAGAACAGAACAGAACAGAATTCTTTATTGGCCATGTGTGATTGAACACACAAGGAATTTGTCTTTGGTGAAAATGCTCTCAGTGTACATAAAGAAAAAATAAAGTATATTTGTCAAGAATCATAAGGTACAACACTTAATCATATCCAGAGGGTACAATAAACATTCGAATCATACTAGGAAACAGTCAATATAGATATTAAGAATACAAGTGACAAAGTTACAGTCCTACAATCACAAGTGGGAGGGGATGGGTGATAAGGAGTGATGAGAAGATTAACAGTAATAGTAATGCAGACTTTGTAAATAGTTGGACAAAATTAGATTGAAGGCCCAATATACATGTCCAAGGATAATGTTGTAGGATCCAATCTGGGTTGGTCAACAGGACCAGAGGTTTTGTCTTCTGAGGTTTTGGACTCGTTCTGGAGCCCATCTTCAGGGAACTTCTCCCTAGGCTGGGAGAAGGTTAGAGATAAGTTCCCTGAGGACAGGGGCTCCAGCACAAGTGTGAAAGTTCAGAAGCAGAGGTGGGATTCAGCAGGTTCTGACCGGTTCTGGAGAACCACTAGCGGAAATTTTGAGTGGTTCAGAGAACCGTCAAATCCCACCTCTGTCTGGCCCCACCCCCATCTATTCTCCGCGCTGATTGGCTGGGTCTTCTTTTGTTGCCCTGCACAGGAGAATGGAGCTGGAAAGCAGGTTAGTGGGGTGGGGAGGGAATGGGGATTTTACAGTATCTTTCCCTGCAATGCCCACCAAGCCACACCCACCAAGCCACACCACGCCCACCAAGCCACGCCCACAGAACCAGTAGTAAAAAAAAAAATTGAATCCCACCACTGCAACCTCCAAGCATCATTTAGAAACAGATTATATTTTAAATCCTCCAAGAAAATAAAGCCTGATAAAGATAATAACTTCGTACTAACTGGGGAAAGGTGAAAGGATATATCTGTAGAGTTGTAATTGCAGGAATGTTCCAATCTCGGATGGCAAACCTCAGATCAAGAATGTTTCCAAGCAAATACAACTCAGGTAAACAAAGTCACTAATCTAAAGGAGGATTAGAGAGAGGAAGTCAACATATGTTAGACTTTTAACTAGAGATAATTAATTTTATGGATTACTGTGCTAAACAGTAATGAAAGTTAAGCAGTAACCAAAGTTAACCAGTGATGGAGGATAACTAAAAATATGTATAACTGCAAGACTAGACTCCAATAAAGATCATCATGATTCAGTTGTTCATGATCAAAGAACTCTGCCTTGTCATTGCAACATATATCTTAAACGGTTGTGGCCATAAAATATTTAAGTATGTTTAATGATTAGCTTGTGAGTCTTGATTCTGAAATCAGGTAAATGTCACAAGATGAGAAGGTCTCAATCACCAAACCATTTAACAGTGGCAAATCCCCCATTTTATTCTATTGTTTTGCTTCTCCTTAAAAATGATAATTCTATGGGGAATTTTTTCACCTCGCTGCCAAAAAGTTCCTTGGCCTTTTCATTAAGGTCTGGATGCAAAATTCCAACTCTGATTCCTCCCTAGTTTTAAAAGCAAAAATTTACGAACACTATTTTCTTTTTGGCAAACATTTGCTTTTTGTAAACCAGACCCGGACAGGATGCATTCTTTAAATGAAGCCAACGTGTCAATTGTTTACTTTTCATATGATGTCGAATGGCCACCTTGGTGGAGCAATGGCTTTGTAGGGCAACCTCAGATGAGAAACCATGTTTAAACCAACTGTGGCTTAGCAGTATGTAGGAACCAGATCACTGCCATAAAATTATTAATAATGGGCCTTTTCCCCCCATACTGATTCATTTGCTAAAACACACACACAGTGAGGGAGGGGTTCAGTAAGAGCATTCTGCAAATGAGTGGACAGGTAAAGGGAAAACCTGCAGAGGGGAAAATTATTCTTCTTGGCTACTATTTTAAAGTGCCTTTTAATAGGATAGGGTAGGGTAGGGTAGGGTAGGGTAGGGTAGGGAAGGGAAGGGAAGGGAAGGGAAGAGAAGAGAAGAGAAGAGAAGAGAAGAGAAGAGAAGAGAAGAGAAGAGAAGAGAAGAGAAGAGAAGAGAAGAGAAGGAAGGAAGGGAAGGGAAGGAAGGGAAGGAAGAGAAGAGAAGAGAAGAGAAGAGAAGAAGAGAAGAGAAGAGAAGAGAAGAGAAGAGAAGAGAAGAGAAGAGAAGAGAAGAAGGGAAGGGAAAAGAAGGGTAGGGTAGGGTAGGGTAAGGTAGGGAAGGGAAGGGAAGGGAAGAGAAGAGAAGAGAAGAGAAGAGAAGAGAAGAGAAGAGAAGAGAGAGAAGAGGGAGAGGAGAGACAGAAAGGAAGGAAGGAAGGAAGGAAGGAAGGAAGGAAGAAAGAAAGAAAGAAAGAAAGAAAGAAAGAAAGAAAGAAAGAAAGAAAGAAAGAAAGAAAGAAAGAAAGAAAGAAAGAAAGAAAGAAAGAAAACGTCATTGACGATCAGTCGGTCAATTTCAAGTAACCCTCGCTTTTCCTGGCTCTCTCGCGTGACACGAGGGTCTCCTAACCCCAAATATCCGACCTTCCCCCTTGCTAAGTCCTGGCTGGGCCAGGGGTGACTTCGCGAGAGACCCCAAGGAGCCCCCGCCCCTCCAGCTGCTCGGCGCCCACATCCGCGGGAATCGGGTCCCACCCACCCCCCGGCCCATTGGCACGCCGGCTCTTGGCCGCGTCATTCCCGGGAAGGAAGGGAGAGAGAGAGAAGGGCAGCTTCTGCAAACAGGCGCCCGCTGGCCGATCCCTGCAGCCGGGCCCGGGAGAGACAGAGCCGCCCTACCAGGCACAGCTCGCCGGCTGCCCGCACCACCACGGCCAAGTTGGCCTCGCCCTGCGCCGCCATCGCCCCGTCCGAGCTCCCGGCCAGCTCC
This sequence comes from Notechis scutatus, assembly GCF_049901735.1. Lineage (NCBI taxonomy): Eukaryota > Metazoa > Chordata > Lepidosauria > Squamata > Elapidae > Notechis > Notechis scutatus. The sequence continues at coordinate 8,891,781 of NC_142019.1, read as the reverse complement.
CGCGCGGCGCTCCGGCTGCTCGCCGCCCTCCGCCTCGGCAGGGGACTTTATCCGGCCGGCCGAGGCTGCGATCCGCACGGAGGGGAGGAGGAGGAAGAGGAGGAGGGGGTCGGACTCTGCCCTGGCAGGGTCCCAAGGCGGGGGGCGGGGAGGAGCTGTAAGCCCTCCCGGAGGGAGCAAAGACCGTCCTCCCAAGGCTGGGAGGGGAGGGGGTCAACAAAAGCCGGGCGGGGGGAGAGAAGGAGGGGGAAGAAGACGATGTAGGGGAGGGGAGGGAAATGAAAAGGAGGAGGAGGAAGAGGAGGAAGATGAAAAGGAGGAGGGGAAGAAGATGATGAAGGAGAGGGGAGGAAATGAAAAGGAGGAGGAGGAAGAGAGGAAGATGAAAAGGAGGGGAGGAAGAGGAGGAAGATGAAAAGGAGGGGGAGGAAAAGGAGGAAGATGAAAAGGAGGGGGAGGAAGAGGAGGAAGATGAAAAGGAGGGGGAAGAAGACGATGTAGGGGAGGGGGAGGAAAATGAAAAGGAGGAGGAGGAAGAGGAGGAAGATGAAAAGGAGGGGGAGGAAGAGGAGGAAGATGAAAAGGAGGGGGAGGAAGAGGAGGAAGATGAAACGGAGGGGGGAGAAGACGATGAAGGGGAGGGGAAGGGAAGACGATGATGAAGGAGGAGGAGGAGGAGGAAGATGAAAAGGAGGAGGAGGGGAAGGCAAGATGAAAGAGGGGAGGAAGAGGAGGAAGATGAAACGGAGGAGGGGAAGAAGATGATGAAGGAGAGGGGGAAGGGAAGACGATGATGAAGAAGAGGAGGAGGAAGATGAAAAGAGGAGGAGGGGAAGGCAAGGGGGAAGAATGAAGAGGAGGAGATGGGGGAAGAGGTGATGAAGGGAGGGGAAGGAAGAGATGAAGAAGAGGAGGAGGATGAAGACGGAAAGGAGGAGAAGAGGGAAGAAGATGATGAAGAGGAGGGGAGGAAGATGAAAAGGAGGAGGAGATGAGGGGAAGGAGGAAGAAGAAGATAATGAAGAAGATAATGAAAGGAGAAGGAGGAAGAGAGGAAGATGGAAAGGAGGAGGAGAGGAGGAGGAGATGGGCCATGCATTCTTTGGCAATGATTGATCAATCCCTTGTTTGCATGGCTCTCTCCCTCCTCCCCCCTTCCTCCCCCATGCCAGTTTAAGACTGGTTCTTGGAATTTATTCCTCTCCCCACAAAACAGCCCTGTGAGGTCAGACAGCTTCCAATGGTACCAGGGATCCCTGTGTGTTCTCTTCCAAAGTCCATGGCATCAACCGTGTTGGCCAAATTCTGTGTCCAGGCAGAGGACATTGAGGGGTGGATTGGAAGTGCCTTACATCTAAACCAGGGGTCTCCCACCTTGGCAACTTTAAGACTTGTGGACTTCAACTCCCAGAATTCCTCAGCCAACCTTGGCAACTTTAAGACTTGTGGACTTCAACTCCCAGAATTCCTCAGCCAGCTTTGCTGGCTGAGGAATTCTGGGAGTTGAAGTCCACAAGTCTTAAAGTTGCCAAGGTGGGAGACCCTGGTCTCAACTCCTGCATGTGGAGTCAAAGTGTTCACACAACATACTGAAGTCATTTGGCTTTGGGTTAGTTGAACCTTGCTGTGGTGGCGTGGGAACGATGGCCGAGGGATGGATCTGCCAAATGCAGTCATCAAACCATCCGTAATCAAATGGCGGCTTAATCCAGTGTGAAAACCAGACGGTTGTGCACCAAGGCCTCAAATGGTAGACCTCTGTGGCCTTTCTATCACCAATTTCTCCTAATTTCAGAAGGCCAAGGGGGCACCCCCCCATCCATCTGCCCCCCCCCCAAGCCTGTCCTGCAAGCTACTACTGCTAACCATCAATGCTGACCCTCAGTGTCGATGTCAATCAAATCCCCTCCCCTAATTTCTAATTTGAACGGACCTGTTAAGTATTGTTGGGCAGGTGGAAAATGGCCGTCAATGCTCCAGTTGCCTTAGTTACAGTGGTGGGATTCAAAAAAAATTTTACTACCAGTTCTGTGGCTGTGGCTTGGTGGATGTGGCATGGCTTGGTGGGCGTGGCTTGGTGGGCGTGGCAGGGGAAGGATACTGCAAAATCCCATTCCCTTCCCACCCCACTAACCTGCTTTCCAGCTCCGTTCTCCTGTGCAGGGCAACCAAAGAAGACCCAGCCAATCAACTGGGACTCAATGGGAGGCAGAGAATAGATGGGGGCGGGGCCAGTCAGAGGTGGGATTTGCTGGTTCTCCAAACTACTCAAAATTTCCACTACCGGTTCTCCAGAACCGGTCAGAACCTGCTGGATGCCACCTCTGCCTAGTTAGCTTCAATTCTTCAGTTGCCCCCCCAATAAAAAAAAAGGAAACTTGGGTTGACCTGAGCATCTTCCATGTTCACATAATCCTGTGTGAATCCTGGCCAAATTCTTTCAATGAAATATTTCAATGAATCCTGCCAGTTTCTTTTGCCGTTGCATAACTGTTCAGTCATGCTGGGATTAGTGACTCTCTTTTTGTATACATTTCGAGGAAAAGATTTGCATCTTTTATCTGAAAAGGTTTCCATCATTGTCTGAGCAACCGTCAAATGCCAAAGCTAATGATATATGTGTGCTTATGTATGTCTTTCTTTGTGTATGTACACTGCATAATAGGTACAATTTGTACGCAATTTGCCCTGTGGAATTTCAGGCACGGCTTCACATTTGAAAATGGAACCTATTTCTTCAGCATTCCTTTTTTTTTTTATAGTGATTTATTAAGCGTTGCAATTAAATAGGTTGAGCAAAACAGCTATGTCCTTGTTGCCCAGACTCTCAAACCTCCAGAGATTGCTGTCTTGTGGTCTCCTAACCGAAACAACTCTATGGAGTACTTGTGGGCAACCCCAAGTCCTTTCCTTGTCCAGAAAGGAATTTTGGACAATAACAGAATTACAGAATTGGAAGGGACCTTGGAGATCATCTAGCCCAACTCTTCCTCCCTCCCACAAGCAGGAAACCCTTCACCATTTCTGACAGGTGGCAGTCCAGTCTGTTCTTGAAAGCTTCCAGTGATGGAGAGATGGTCTACTCACTGGTTCTTCATTCCACCACAGTTGTCAGCTCTTCTTTTTTGGAAGCTTCAGTTTGTCATTTCTTCTCTGGAAGTCATTTTGCTTCAATCTTACCATCATGTTTGGACATTTTATTATTCATAAAGTCTTCGTAATTGCCCTGCATTTGGCTAATGTTGCTTCATCAGTTATTAGTTTAGCGTTGAGTAATCGGTCAACTTTTACCTAATTCTTTTTCTTCTGCATACAAATGCACAGCATTTATACCTTGCTTAGTCACCTTCTATAAAGGCCTGCTTGCTTCATTCTTCTATTGTCTGTGCAGGTGGCAAGAGAATAAATTCCTTATTTGGAGCAATCCTAAATTACTATTCATCTTTTCACAATGCTTGTCTTGCTCTTTTATTGAGCTGGATGTCACCCTTGCAAATAAAATTTGCATGCTTATTTCTATCATTGGAAGAGGACATTTTCTTTTCAATATTTCCTGTAATGTTTAATCATTTATATATTGACCACTCTGCGTTGAAAATCTTAAGAGCAGTTTATTATAAACCACAAATTGGGATATCTTAGTTCATCTTCATCTCCTGGAATAAAAAAACAGACCTTATTCTCCAATCACCCAATATGCCAAAAGTTTCAAGACAACATCTTATTTATTTTATTTATTTTATTTATTTATTTGATTTGCCAATTGTTTACAAGATAATAAGTATAAGTGTATACATAGTTGTGAATACATGAAATGGGTACATATAAGAAAAATAAAAGAAGAATAAGAGAAACAATAGGACAGGGACGGTAGGCACGTTGGTGCGCTTATGCACGCCCCCTACAGACCTCTTAGGAAAGGGGTGAGGTCAATAGTAGACAGTCTAAGGTTAAAGTTTTTGGGGTTTGGGGAAGAAACTACAGAGTCGGGTAGAGTATTCCAGACATTGACCACTCTATTGCTGAAGTCGTATTTCCTGCAATCAAGTTTGGTGCGGTTAACTTTGAGTTTGTATCTATTGTGTGCTCTTGTGTTGTTATGGTTGAAGCTGAAGTATTCATTGACAGGTAGGACATTGCAATGTATGATTTTATATACCATGCTTAAATCAGACCGAAGACGGCGTAATTCAAGGTTTTCTAGTTCTAGAATTTCAAGTCTGGTGGCATAAGGTATCTCTCCCAGGCAAGAAAAAAAAATTGTTTTGGAAGATGGATGGATTAATAAAAGATTACAAGATTAAAGAGGTTGTGTTGGTGTCTTTCCTTAAATTTGAAAGGAGAATGTAGAGGTAGTGTTGGAAGAAATATCCTTCTGGGTTCAGTTCCAAGCGGGGGGAAAGACACTGGAAACATGGAGGCTATTTAGAAAGATGGTTTAATGGTAGACAGGCATGATCACATGCTTCAAGGTGAGAAGAGAAGGTCAAAAAGGGCTGAGATGCTGAGAGTGCCTGGGTTTTATAACCTTTGTTGGGATTTGAATTGGAGCTCGTATTCTGATTGGTTGTCAGACTCCCATGGGGCCATGCAGGGGCAACTCTGTAGTTCCAGGCTAGAATAGAATTAGAATTAGAATTAGAATTAGAATAGAATAGAATAGAATAGAATAGAATAGAATAGAATAGAATAGAATAGAATAGAATAGAATTCTTTATTGGCCAAGTGTGATTGGACACACAAGGAATATGTCTTTGGTGCATATGCTCTCAGTGTACATAATGAAAAAAAAATATTCATCAAGAATCATAAGGTACAACATTTAGTGATAGTCATAGGTTACTAATAAGCAATCAAATCATACTAGGGCACAAATAAAACAATATAAATTGTAAAAATACAAGCAACACAGTTATAGTCATAAGTGGGAAGAGAGAGGTAATAGGAAGGATGAGAAGAAGAATAGTAATACAGTCTTAATAAATAGTTTGACAGTGTTGTGGGAATTAGTTGTTTAGCGGAGTGATGGCATTCGAGAAAAAAATTCTCCTTGTGTCTAGTTGTTCTGGTGTGCAGAGCCCCATAGCATCGTTTTGAGGGGAGAAGTTGAAACAATTTATGTCCAGGATGTGAGGGGTCTGTAGATATTTTCACAGCCCTCTTTTTGATAATAAATAAACTCTTTTTGATAAACAAATAAACCATAATTTGCAATTACTGTAGAGTTTATTAGAACCAAACCATAGAGATATTTAATCATAGAATAACAGAGTTGGAAAGGACCTTGGAGGTCATCTAGTCCAACCCCCTGCTCAAGCAGGAGCAAATATTAGCCTCTACCTGGGATTGAACTCACAGCCTCCTGATTGTGAGGAAGCTCCACCTCTAGGCCACCACACCTAGACAATAAGTTGTAGTTAAAATTGGAAGAGAAAGCTGGCATTTGGCACTCCGCTAGACACAGGGGAAGATTTAAGCCCAGGGTTTTTCATCTCAGCAAACAATGGTTTGTTTCACATAATGTTGGGAAGAACCACAGAATTCTGGCCAAAATGAGGCAGCTTTCCAAAATAAATAAGGGCAGCATTAACCTTTCTTTACAGAAACCACCAAAAAAAAAAAAAAAAGGAAATAAGGCAGGACATTAAAAATAAGGATTATTAAATGTTGGATCAAATCTTGGAATGACAACAGGGTGGGGGGAAATCCAGGCTGTTCTATCATTCCATAAAGATGAGAGGGGACAAATTTGCAGCAGATTAAAGAAGAGACTTAGGCAACGCCAAAAGCTTTCATAATTTAGGTAAACGGATATGGGGAAATACAAGTTACTACATTTATCTGGAGCAACAGTTGCAAAAACTTTATGGAGTCAAATCAAGCAGGAAAAGCACCAGGTAGTTTCCATTGGACAGAAGCAGGGAGAGGTGGATTGGGGGTGTAAAAAATTCCCAGGTGGAAGATCCACCTCTTTTGTAGAGATGCCCTTGCCAAAAAAAAAAAAAAAAAAATAGAAATAAAATTTTCAGTGCTGTATTATAACAAGTGCCTCAAAGGGAGTTTGGTTGTGGCGGCAGAAATTTATTTTTTCTCTTGTGATTCTTTTATAGGATATTCTTTTAATCTAATGAAGGTGAGCCACTCAGAGTTCTAACATGGGTGGATGTAAAAATAATGTAAACAAATAAATAAAACACATGGTATGTTCTAAGCCCTAAGAAAATTTTTCTAATGTTCAGTTCTATTACATAATAAGCATATTTTCTAGCTGCATTCTTTTTCTCCTCCCTCCTCCCACATGAAATAAAATTTATCTATTTATCTATACGTATACATCTCTCTCTCTCTATATATATATATATCTATTTATCTATACATCCATCCCTATCTATCTATCTATCCGTCCATCTATATCCATCCATCTTTCTCTCTTTCTATATACCTATCTCTATTTCTATCTATCCATACATATTTCTCTCACTTTTTATCTATCTATCCATTCATCTCTCTATCACTCGCTTGCTCTATCATCCATCCATCCATCCATCCATCCATCCATCCATCCATCCATCCATCCATCCATAGCTAGCTATTCTATCTACATTATCTATCTATCTATCTATCTATCTATCTATCTATCTATCTATCTATCTATCTATCTATCTATCTATCTATCTATCTATCTATCTACCTGTCTACTTATCTACATATCTACCTAGATATAAAACTTCATCACAAACTTTAAAAATAGGAGTGCCTGAAAATCTGGGTGCAAAATCATAGCTTAATTGTTTTCTTTTAATGGGCATAAAAAGAGGCTAAAACTGAACTGTGAGGATAAGATTTTTCCAGAATCCTCTACAGAAAAAGACCTGGTAGCTTCCTCATGAATCATCCTTGGGAACCAACAATTTAGGACTTTAACCGTTAGTTGACTAATTGGGGAGATTAACCAGCTTAAGCTATAACTGTACATTCAGTTTTTCCTCCTAATTACTGGGTGGGTTTACAAAAAGTTTGAAAGGCCCAGTTTTATACCATTTAAGCAGATTTAATCCACAAGTTTAAGAGAAGTTAACTCTTCATGGGATTGGAGGTGGGAATCAAATAAGTTTCACAACTGTGTAAGCTTAGCGGACTAAAGAAAGAAAAGGCTAAAAGTTGGTGGTTTATTTGATGGGACTATATTTGATGAAAAATAAATGATGGTTTTCCTTCCAGAATGAGTTCAAAGCTGAGGCAACATTTCTTGAGGGTGTATCTATTTTTTTTAAACCCACGGCTTGGTTCTTCCAAATTATTTGTTTTATGGCTCTTCAATGTTGTCTGAACTCTTTAGTAAAGGACTCCAAAGTGTTCAGGCCTTTTCATATCAAAGCCCCCAAATGATCCCAGCCAAATTTAACAGATTCCTTTCTTTTGACAGTGAAATGAACAAGTAATCCTTTTGGATATGGCAAGAGTATTTGTTCAACGGCAGTGTTGATTTTAACCTTTGAAATCTAATTTGGCACCAGTACCCTGGAAGGCTGGCTTTTGTTATTTGTTTTAAATGGGACTCAGATAAGCAGTTGTGAAGGATACCCTGGTGAGAGAAAAATAATTACGGTCTCTGTGTACCTAGATGCAGGTAAACAGGCCCAGTTAGATCTTGTACAGACAGCAAATTAGAGCCATACAGGTAAACCTCAACTTAAAATCCATTTACAATCCATTTTATTGATGGCTAGAGAAAAAATATGAAAGCTAGAAATAGCTAATAGATGAGTGAAATATAGAAAATAGGTTTATAGAATTAAACATGTCAAGACGAGGAGTGTTATAGTAATAGAGATATTATATATATTAATAAAATAAGAATAGAGAATTAATACCAAAGTAATGAACGTGGATGTAAATTTTAATTGTTATTGCACGAGGCATTTGTACCCAGACGACATACCGTTAAGTGGAAGATGAATTGTATGTACTTTAAATAAAAAATACAAAAAAAACACCTTCCAATCCTTTGTTTAGTGACTGTTCAAAGTTACCATGGTACTGAAAAATGTGATTTATGACCAGTTGTCATGACTGTTATGGCATCCTTGGTGGCGCAGTGGTTAGAATGCAGTACTGCAGGCTACTTCTGCTGACTGCTGGCTGCCTGCAATTTGGCAGTTCAAATCTCATCAGGCTCAAGGTTGGCTCTGCCTTCCATCCTTCCGAGGTGGGTAAAAGGAGGACCCAGATTGTTGGGGGCAAGAGGCTGACTCTGTAAAACCGCTTAAAGAGGGCTGTAAAGCACTGTGAAGCGGTATATAAGTCTAAGTGCTATTGCTATTGCTAACGGTGGCAAGAAAGCTTTTAAAAAGGGGCAAAACTCAACTCCTGTCTCGCTTAGCAACAGAAATGTTGGGCTCAATTGTGATCATAAGGGGTTTTTTTTTAATAAAGTTTTTTATTTTTTAAAAGACAAACACTAACAAACACAAACATAAAACATCAACATAAAACCATCTTCCAAAATACAGTGTGTGGGTTGGTACATTTCTTTTGTGCATTGTCACAATATCAATGGTCTTCCCTTCCAAACATACATTCATATTACATAAGTCAACGATACATATTATATTATGTTATATTGTGTTATTATTGTATCGTTATTAGACCCAACTAAAAATGTATATATTTCTTACCGAGCAAGTGTCTATTTTAACAAACCTGGGATCATACAATTCATTTCCTTATATTCAATTATATAACATAATTGCATCATATTATCTTACATATTATACTATTCCTTTCCATAACATAGTTTACTTCTCTATCTTCATTTGTGGTCATCAGTTGAAGGTTATTTGTGTTAATGTTCTATCCAGGGACACTGAGGGCCATTCAAAATGCATTAGAAAAGTTTTTTGGGGAGAGGGAGGGAGAGCGAGGTGAGAAATATATTAAGTGAGTCATTAAAATTGACAGGCATCCATGCTTAACTCCAATGATTTACATAGCTAGCTATCTATTTACTCATGTCTTCCCTGCTCTTTATGATTATTTCTGAAGCTGAGACTCTCCTGCTAATACTAATTGTAGCCAATGGACCACAAAGCCACTGGATCAACACAAGTTCACAATTAGTCACCTATTACCCATCAAATAGGAGAAGGTTTGGGGGAAGGGATTGACCAACTCAGAAATTCAAATCCCATTTCCAACCGCCTTCCTTCACTTCTTTCAAGAAAGCATCAGGAGAATCTCTAGCATGCAAGAGAGAAAATTATATTTTTTTAAAAGACACCATGCAAACACTTTGGAAGTTTCCAGGAAATTTAGAACTGCTGTTAAGGACTGCCCTTTGCCAGCGCTGTGTGGCATAACCTTTAGGGCATGTCATGGCAGTGGTGGGATTCAATTTTTTTTTACTTCTGGTTCTATGGGCGTGGCTTGATGGGTGTGGCAGGGGAAGGAGACTGTAAAATCTCCAATCAGAGGTGGGATTTGCCGGTTCTCCGAACTACTCAAAATTTCCGCTACTGGTTCTCCAGAACTGGTCAGAACCTGTTGAATCTCATCTCTGCATCACAGCACGCCGTTTATGAAAGAGAAGAGACAATTAAGGTCATTGCAAAATGCCACACAACATTGTCAGATGTTTCAGAAGTCCTGAAAGAAGATGGAAGGAGGAAAAATAGTGGTGGAGTGGGTGGAAGAGCTGGGATTTAAGGAAAACATGTGGTCAAATGGAACATGGCTGTGTCTATCTCTTGCTTTGACTGCATCTAACAGAATAACAGAGTTGGAAGGGACCTTGGAGGTCTTCTAGTCCAACCCACTGCTCAGGCAGGAAGCCCTCACCATTTCAGACAAATGGTTGTCCAGTCTCTTCTTCAAAACCTCAAGTTTTGGAGCACCCACAAATTTTAGAGGCAAGTCATTCCACTGATTAATAGTTCAGTCAGGAAATTTCTCCTTAGTTCTCCTTAGATCTCTCCTTGATCAGTTTCCATCCGTTGCTTCTTGACATGCCTTTAGGTGTTTTGGAGAATAGATTGACACCCCCACCCCTTCCTTGGGGAAGACCCTCAAATATTGGAAGACTGCTATCATGTCACCCCAGCTCTTTTCATTAAACAAGACGCACCCAATTCCAGCAGCCATTCTTTATATGTCCATCTCTTGTCCCACCAAATGCAACACCCAACCTGGCATGGAAGGGACCCCTTCAGAAGGAGTTCAGAAGTGGGGAGAAAGTTTACCTGCCCACAAAATACTTGAAGCTGAACCATGGCAAAAATGCACTCTCCCGCTGTGTGATCACCTATTTTTAATTTAAAAGACCGATGTTTTCACCAAACGGTGCATTTGTGTTTGCAAATTCCCTTAGTAAATGCATTTTTCTATATATTTCTATAATTATATTACTAATATAAAGGAGCTGGGAAAACTAAGTGATAATTGTGTTTCACTGAATAAATTATTTCAGGAAATCTCAAGCCATCCGTTCATATATGAGTATCTGTGTTTCTACACCATTGAGTTGGCATTTGTTTTAAGTTGGTATTCGCTTTATCCAAACACCTGTGAAACCAATATGATGAATGCCTTTCCCACTGGAGAAAATGAGCTCATAAAGAAGAAGAAAACACCTCATTCCATCCATCTATCTACCCATCCATCTCCTTCAGTTTTAGTTCTAGCCCATAGTTTCATGAGTGACCTAGAAGAACATAAAGGAATTTGTTTTGTTTTTTTGAAAGAGAGAGGCATTGTTAATAAAAGTAAGTATGGGGAAACATCTCATGATGAGCTCATGCAGTGAAGTAACTGAAATAGTACAGGATTGCAATATTACAAATGTAAAGTCAAGAGGGCAAGTACTTGAGGATCAAACAGCATACTTTCTTTTGGCGATTGATGAAAGGTGAAGGAAGATGCTCAAACATCTTGATGGCTCTCAAGATCGCAAGGTGTTTGCACTACACCTGCAAAACTACAAGATATGGGCGTTGACAGCAGATTGTATAAATAAATGGTTATCTGAAGGCAGCTTAATCGCCCAGGTGCAGGAAGACGGAAAAAGGCATCCTGACTTTTTGTAGAGTGTGAAGCCCTCAAATATTTCCAGTCAAAGCAACGTCGTTCCCTTGCCCTGCCTAATTTTCCATGATTGATCCAGCCCAGTCAGAGTTTTCTCTAATTGGATGGCACAGGGGTTGATTGGCTCCGTGGAGAAATGTCATCTTAGCAATCATCACATCCTCCTGGGCCAATGCCCAACAGAACGAGAAACAAGGTTTTGCCACTAATTTCCATCGTCCCGTCAGAGGTGGTAGTTAGGAAGGTGGAACTGTGGTCCAGAATTTGTAGAAGAAACCAAATTAGGGAAGATATGACTAAAGAATCAGACAAGTAATAATCCACGGTTTCTTCTTTGTTCCATCATGAAGCTCATTGAGTTTCCTCAAACCAACTTTATCCTTGGATAGGAAGGATTGTTGTAAGAATCAATTGGCCAGAGGTTGATGCCTGTTTGGAAGAACACTGAACTATCAATAGAAGAGAATATTGATAGCTCAGGGTTGAACATGGGTCTTTGGTGCTCTTTGAGCTTGGTGGTTTTTCTTGCAGACATGTCATGACCAAACTAGGTAACATCATCAGTGCTCCAGTGATGCGTAGGATGATTAGTGTACTGATTATGTTACATGGTGTGGTAAATGACATGTCAGCAAGAAAACCACCGAGTTCAGAGATCACCAAGGACAGTGGTGGGATTCAATTTTTTTTACTACCAGTTCTGTGGGCGTGGCTTGGTGGGCATGGAAGGGGAAGGATACTGCAAAATCCCCCTTCCCTCCCCACCCCACTAACCTGCTTTCCAGCTCCATTTTCCTGTGCAGGGCAACCAAAGAAGACCCAGCTGATCAGCTGGGACTCAATGGGAGGCAGAGAATAGGTGGGGTTGGCAGGGCCAGTCAGAGGTGGGATTTGCCGGTTCTCCGATCTACTCAAAATGTCCACTACCGGGTCTCCAGAACTGGTCAGAACCTGCTGAATACCACTTCTGACCAAGGACCCCACACACTGAACTATGCTACAGTTAGAGTTATCCAGCATGCTATCTCAATGGGATGCACCAATGCATGGACATTTTTAAATCGAAGTAACATCCATACCCACCCAATCAATATCTTTCCTGCATTTGATGCTGGAAATTAAGGAAATCATAATATAATTCCTGTGCACCGTGTGTTGGAAATTAAAAGAAATCACAGTGCTAATTCCAGTCAAAGGGTTTTATGGCATCTTGTGTAGTAGTTAATTAATTCTGTGATCTGTCCCATTAATTAATGAAACAATCCTGTAATCCAATCTAATAGAAATAGTTCAATTCCTTCCAATCTCCAGGGAGAGGGAAGGTAAGATTCCAACGCCTTTGAAATTGAAAGAGGAATCTGTGGCGTTTTTTGCATTCCCTACATCTGTAAATTAGCTTAATAATTTAGAACAGTGGCTTGCTTTAAAATGACTTTCCCCCTTTTTCAGCACAGTCATGCCATAGAGATTTAAGAACATTAATCTCCTTTGTGAAATCATACCTAGTGATCATTTGCCTGAATTGAAATCACACGTCCGCCTCTCCACTTCCTCCTCGCTCTCCATCACACGCCCAAGTTTGATCAAAGGGCTCCTCCTGGAGGTTTTTCTAAATTTGTAGAAAATTCATAGAACATAGAATAATAAAGCTGGAAGGGACCTTGAAGGTCTTCTAGCCTAACTCTCTGCTCAGGCAGGAAACCCTATACCATTTAAGACAAATTGTTGTCCCATATCTTCTTAAAAACCTCCAGCGATGGAGTACCCACAACTTCTTGTGGCAAGCTGTTCCACTGGTTAATTGTTCTCACTGTTCTCACTCAGTTTCTCCTTAGTTCTAGGTTGCTTCTCTCTCCTTAGTTAGTTTCCAACCATTGTTTCTTATCTTACCTTTTGGTGCTTTGGAAAATAGTTTGACCACCCTGGTCTTCATAGGAGCCCCTCAAATATCGAAAAAGTGCTGTCCTGTTTTCTAATTACGTGGTCCAAGGAAAGGACAATCTCGTTTTTATGTGGTTATTTGCTTGCAATGTTAAATGGGATCAAGATGAAAGTGTAGCAACTCTGCAAAAGGGAAATTATTTCTGACTTGGCTGTTCTACAAACGTTACGAAACACCCTTGCAAACAGCACAGAACAGGTCAAAAGAACACGGTGGTTTCGCCATAACTCATTCCTAGACAAACAGATTTGACCACATTTGGCTCAGGGTCCAGGAAGAGAATGGCAGTGGCCTGAATAGCATTAAACCAAAGAGTTCTTATTTGTAAGAACATGTGTTCTTACAGATTTCTCTCTCTCTCTCTCTTTAGCTCTCCCTTCTTCCGTCTGTGCCCCATAAATGTATTATACAGACAGGCCTTGAATTATAACCACAGCTGAGACCAAAATTTCCTAAGCAAGGCGGTTGTTGAGTTGACTCTTTTTCTGCCACTGTTGTGAAGGTAAAACATACGATGAACGGTTGCAGGAACTGGGCCTGGCTAGTCTAGTGAAGAGAAGGACCAGGGGAGACATGATAGAAGTCTTCCAATATTTGAGGGGCTGCCCCACAGAGAGGAAGAGGTCAAGCTATTCTCCAAAGCACCCGAAGGCCAGACAAGGAATAATGGATGGAAACTTGGTTAGAGAGTTTGAATCATGCCTCCAAAGGCACTCATGTCATGTCTCCAAAACTATTTTATAAAGCCTTAGTAAGAACACACCTAGAATCCTGCATCCAGTTTTGGTCACCACACTATAAAAAAGATGTTGAGACTCTAGAAAAAGTGCAGAGAAGAGCAACCAGGATGATTTGGGGACTGGAGGCTAAAACATACGATGAACAGTTGCAGGAACTGGGCCTGGCTAGTCTAGGGAAGAGAAGGACCAGGGGAGACATGATAGTGGTCTTCCAATATTTGAGAGGCTGCCAGAGAGGAAGGGGTCAAGCTATTTTCCAAGGCACCCGAAGGCCGGACAAGGAATAATGGATGGAAACTGATCAAGGAAAGATTCAACCTGGAAATATGGAGGAATTTTCTGACAGTGAGAACAATCAACCCATGGAACAGAAGTTGCCTTCAGAAGTTGTGGGAGCTTCATCACTGGTGGCTTTTAAGAAGAGACTGGACTGCCATCTCTCAGAAATGGTGTAGGGTCTCCTGCTTGGGTGGTGGGTTGGACTAGATGACCTACTAGGTCCCTTCCAACTCTTGTTAATCTTTAAAAAAAAACAACCCAAATCATGCAGTCGTTAAATGAATCTGGCTTCCCCAACCCCCTCCAACTTGACTTGGTTTCTCAAGCCAGCTGGTAAAGTTACAGGTGGGGATTGTGTGATCCCGAGGCTGTGCAACTGTCATGAATACATGTCGGTTGTCGTAATTTTGATTTAGTGACCATAGGGGATGTTGTGAATCAATAAAAGTGAATAACCTAAATGCAAATTAGGGGTTGAAAACCTGCACACTTGATTGGTCCTTATACAACAACTTGGGATTGGGCCAGAACCAGTCCCTGATTGGCCACTTTTGGGACTGTCCTTATTGGTCAGTAGTTTGAACCTGTTGCACATTTTCATTGGTTAATAAGGCAGCAGCTAACCCTATAAAAGGGTTACTGCTGCCCACAGCATTGCTCTGTTATGTTCTATCACTTTATTAAAGAGTTGAAGTCACTGGTCAGATGTCTGGTCTCCGTTATTCTCCATACTTAACAGGGGAGGCTGTGATATTCGTATGTGTGGAAACCAGTCGCAGGTTATTTTATTTGTAAGTTTGAACAGCCACTGAGCAAATGGTTGTAAGGTGAGAAGCACCTGTATCTGTAATTCACAATGATGAACTGTGGGTGGATACTGCAGTATATTAGATGTGCTGTGCATTAAGAGAAGAACTGTCCTTTGGCTGGGCTGAATTCCAGGCGATTTCCTGAATACCTTCTCCTTTTCTAGGCCACAATGTGAAGTAATTGTGTTAAGTTTGGAGAATAATGGAGACCAGACATCTGACCAGTGACTTCAACTCTTTAATAACAGTAGATAGAACAGAACAGAGCAAGGCTATGGGCAGCAGTAACCCTTTTATAGGGTTGGCTGCTACCCTATTAACCAATAATATGTGCAACAAGTTCAACTAATACCCAATAAGAAGTGTCCTAATATTGGCCAATCAGGGACTTGTTTTGGACCAATCCTTGTTCGTTGTTTAAGGACCAATCAGGTGTGCAGGCTTCCAAAACCTGCTTTGCATTTGGGCTAGTTACTTTTTATTGATTCACAACAATTGGTCACTGCAATTCCTCCAAGGTGTTTTGTACAATTCTACCATATATTGTAATATAACTCTAGTGCTGTGTTGGTATTGCTTCGTTCTTTTTATTTATTTATTTATTTATTTTGTGAGCCGTTCAGGCTGGTTCAATGCTGCCACCTTCTGGCACAGCCTGGCAAGATTTATTTATTTTTATTTGTTTATCTATTTTGTCAAGCATGTATTGGATAACATGTTTTGTGAACAATTTTTATCCCAGAGCTATAATTGCACTTAACAATGAATTGAAGGACCACCGTCAGTGAGCTGTTGGACAGGATTACTTGGTCTGTTGTGTGGATGCTTGTGCGTTTTTAGGGGGCAGGGAATTTTGGCGGGTGGGGGGGTGTTTGGGGATTGTCATGTGTGTGTGCATGTTGAGTCTGGTCTCTGGGTGTTATGTGAATTTCGTTGTACGTGTATACTTTGTATATACGTACAATGACAATAAAGTATTATTATTATTATTATAAAACACAATGAATCTAAGACACATCAATTTCATTAAAACAGCTGCAACATTTTAATAACTGGAATTCTAAGAACTGCCCTAAATTGGTCGGATTGAATCATCCACACAAAGAGCAGCGTGAAACTTCACAACATTGGCAACTTAACAGCTTTTGCAAAAATAACATTCCAAACTCTACTGACAAAAAAAAAAAAAAAAGAAGGAATAAAAACTGCAGGGAAGTTAATTGAGAACCAAACTTTGATCTTCATAAGGATCCGAAGTTATTCATTACTTCCTCTTTAATTTCATCTTCACATCAGAGAAAACATTGGTTTCGTTTGGAATCCAGTATGCAAAATAACCAGAACAACCAGGAATGAAATCTCGTATCTCCCCGAGAAATTTCTTCAATACTTTCTCAGAAGTATAACCTAGAAAAGAAATGCTAATAAATATGCATTAATCAGATGATAGATAGATAGATAGATAGATAGATAGATAGATAGATAGGCAGGGAGGCAGGGAGGCAGGCAGAGAGAGAGAGACAGGTAGATAGGTAGGTAGGTAGGTAGGTAGATAAATATACTGGTAGGTAGGTAGGTAGGAAGGCAAGCAGGCAGGAAGACAGGCAGACAGACCTTTTGGATGGATGGATCGATGGATGGATAGGTAGGTAGGTAGGTAGGTAGATGATAGATAGATAGATAGATAGATAGATAGATAGATAGACAGACAGACAGACAGACAGGTGGGTGGGTGGGTGGGAGGGAGGGTGGATGATAGAACACCATGATGGCCTAGTGGTGAAGGCATTCGCCTCCCACTCAGAAGGTTGAGAGTTCAATCCTAGGTAGTGGCAGATGCTTCTCTATCAGGGCGCAAATTAAAAATAATCTGTTGTGAACTTTCCGTAGGTGTCAGGAAGGGCAGTCAGCCAGTAAACACTCAGCTCCATCCTGACTCTATTCTGAGTTAAGGGATTACTGGATAATAAAAAGGGAGTTTAGATAGAGAGAGAGATGAAAGTTCTCCCACACCATCCTCTAACCATTTGTCCAACATCATGAGCCATTAGAATACAGAACCTCGCCATTGATCTCCTGAGTTATGTGTCTTAATAACTCATTCATCACATATTTTATTTACCTGTCACCATGTTGCTTGATGGATAATCTTGAAGGGGAACGTATGTTAGCTTTCCTCTTTCAGGTGAACTTGGACCTTGGCTGCAAAAAACCCCATAAGTATTAGAATTCTAGGGTTGGAAGGGACCTTGAAGGTCTTCTAGAAGGGCTGCTTTTAATTTCAGTTTATTATTTTTCTCATCTAACATCTTGCTAACTAAAAATCAAGGATGTAGGCTTTGCTCTGATTAATCATCTTCAAGAGCCAGGAGAAACAGATTAATTAGACTTATTAGCCATTCTCAGTCAATATGTTACCCTACAATACATATCAATCTCCTATCGTTGATTCCATTTAAATTTATACCATTTCTCCAGTTCCTTCTTGTTTCTCAATTGTTCTTGGTTCTTGTTGCTTTTTGACTCAGGAGTTGGACCAGACTGCGGACAGAAAAACAACCTTCATTTCTCATTACTCCATCTGGCTATGTCGATTTATTAAAAAAATTCAAATCAGCCCCATAAATCTTATTTTCTTATTTGGGGCAAGTATGGGCACCTTCTATGAACAATTTTTGCCTGAGGAAAAAAAAACAAAATTCAAAACACCGGGTAATAATATTGTTATAAAATAGAAAATATTTGTAGTTTGGGTTTTATAATAATAATAATATTGTTAACTGTTGCCTTCTAGATATTTTTCTTACCTGAAGTGTAAGTGGACCGTAGTGTAACTGGACTGGACTGGTTATCTGTTCCCATATAAAGTGGCTGGTTTTTCCCCTAATTTCTACAGTGAAGGCAAAAGGAAAAAAGAAAAAAAAATACCCACTCAAGAAAGGAACAGTTATTCAGTTATTAATGTAATAACAGGGTCATTCTTCACTAGCAATTATACTGGCTGCCAAATTTACCGTGCACAGTAATTAAATACAATGCATCTTTTATAATAGAATAATAACATCTATTTTCCAACCTTATCTGGAAATTTATCTCCCCACTTGGAAAATTTCTAACAAGATTCATCCCACGCTTACAATATGGCACGAACCTGATATAGTTAGAGAAACAAATGGATCTCGTCTGCACACATAACCATAAATGTGCAAACCCACACTCCATGACATCTCTGTTTATAATATACAGTATGAAGTTGCAACTGGTTGATGGGGTTTCCTTGCTAAACGTATCCGCTGTTCTTTTATACAGGTTCTTTTCGGAACGACGTGGTTGTCTAATATAGTCCACCCAAAGCAAAAAGCAAGGTATACATTTCGTGCACGCCTGCAGGCATCCATTAGAAAGTGGAAGGAATGGAAGTACTTTGAACATCTTGATTGCACTGACAATTTTACACATATTTCTAGAGAGCTATTCCTCCCACCCCTGAGGAGCATTTGCAAGCATTTCAGAGTGAATAAAAATCAGAGGCATTTCCTGGAATTCCTGCTTGCTCTCCTCTTTCAAAAGAAAGAGAAAGGAAGGAAGGAAGGAAGGAAGGAAGGAAGGAAGGAAGGAAGGAAGGAAGGAAGGAAGGAAGGAAGGAAGGAAGGAAGGAAGGAGGAAGGAGGAAGGAAGGAAGGAAGGAAGGAAGGAAGGAAGGAAGGAAGGAAGAAAGAAAGAAAGAAAGAAAGAAAGAAAGAAAGAAAGAAAGAAAGAAAGAAAGAAAGAAAGAAAGAAAGAAAGAAAGAAAGAAAGAAAGATAACATCATCTGTTGAATTTAGTGCTAAGGAATGCCATAATTTGGGACAAATATAAGAACAAGGATGTGCAATCAGACAGATGTTTAGATCGGATCTGGCATTTTTGTCCACTTATCGAGTCTTCCCCAAGGACACAGAACAGACAAATTTTGTTGTTGTTAAATTTATTGCTCATTCTGGTCCATACGTACTACCTTTTTGCAAGCTGGCTGGTAGGAGAATGAAATGTCCTAGAGCTACGGTGTTTTTTCTTTCGGCGTTGATACTCTCAGTCAGAAAGCAGGAATGAAACACCGTGATTCGATCCTCCAGATAGTCTAAACTTTGGTGTATCCTAAGCAAAGAAGAAGGAAAATGATGAAAGTCAGGTGAAACAATTGAATTTTTTTTTTTTTTTTGCTTAGATTGTGTTAGATCTCAACTTCACAAGGGAAGGCAGTGAAGATTTGGGGGAAAGCAGAATATTTCTGGTAAGTCTGTGAGTTGGTAGTATAAAGTAATTTCTTCATCTCTATTAAATACCCACAGCAGGCAAAATTGGAGCATTTTTTTACAATGTGGTGCCCAGTTTTGTGGTGCGGTGGGTATGTGCGGATTAATTTATGTATATGCATGATTATCTATATGGCACAAGACTCTAAAGACTCACAGCTCTTTATTTATTTATTTATTTATTTATTTATTACGACCCTTTAATCCAGAGGTCTCCAAACTTGGCAACTTTAAGACTTGGGACAGCATAGCTGGCTGGAGAATTCTGGGAGTTGAAGTCCACAAGTCTTAAAGTTGTCAAGTTTGGGGACCCTTGTTTTAATCCTTTTATTCAGGGTAGAGTCGGGGAAGCTGAATAGAGCTCAGAGTTTACTGGCCAGGTGCCCTTCCTAACACCTACATGGAGTTCACAGCAGACTTTTTTTTTTCTTTGAGCCCTGATAGA
Organism: Notechis scutatus; assembly: GCF_049901735.1. Lineage (NCBI taxonomy): Eukaryota > Metazoa > Chordata > Lepidosauria > Squamata > Elapidae > Notechis > Notechis scutatus. The sequence continues at coordinate 8,872,191 of NC_142019.1, read as the reverse complement.
GAAACCTCTGCCGCTTCCTAGAATTGAACTCTCAATTTTCCAAGTGGGAAGCGAGCATCTTTACCTCTAGGCTGCTATGCAGCACACTCTCAGCTCTTAAGAATTTGTTCTCCCCCCCCCCGGTCAGAAATTAAAGACTGGAAAAATAAGATTATCGAAGATACCGATCCAAGCGGAGTTGCAATACCTTTTTGTATCAGGGTGAGAAGCATTGCTGCTGAAGAGGTAATCGGCAGCTTCGGAATTCACAATCACACCTCCTTCGCCAACTGCAGAAAAAGATCGCAGGGAAAGGCCCTTGATCATGCAACGTAAAATGTAAAGTTGCAATACAAGTGATCCTCGACTTATAACAGTTCATTTAGTGACCAAAGTGACGACGTGATTGAAAAAAGTGACTAAGCACCGTTTTTCACACTTATGACCGTGGCAGCATCCCCCTTGGTCACGAGATCAAAATTCAAAGGTGCTCGGCAACTGGCTCATCTTTACGACGGTCGCAGGGCCCTGGGATCATGTGATCCTCTTTTGCGACCTTCTGACAAGAAAGATTCACTTAACAACCGCTTTATTAACTTAACAATCACGGGGATTCGTTTAACAACGGTGGTGAGAAAAAACGTATAAATTGGGGCAAAATTCACTTAATAATAACTGTCTCATTTCACAGCAGAAATTTTGGGCTCAGTTGTAGTGGTAAGTCGAGGAGCACCTGTAAAGTATGTTCTTTGCAAATGACTTGGTTTTCCAAGAGTTAGGTTTTTCTTGGGAAAAAGACTGAAAAGTTTTTTTAAAAAATCTAGATTTTTGGAAGCCCTGGGTAAATCCTGACACAAGTAATTCTGATACAGGTAAATCCTGATACAGGTGTTTGTTTAGTGACTGTTTGAAGGTCCAATGCAGTGGTGGGATTCAAATTTTTTTACTACCGGTTCTGTGGGCGTGGCTTGGTGGGCGTGGCAGGGGAAGGATACTATAAAATCACCAGTCAGAGGTGGTATTTGCCGGTTCTCCGAACTACTCAAAATTTCCACTACCGGTTCTCCAGAACTGGTCAGAACCTGCTGAATACCCACCTCTGTTCCAATGGTCCTCTATTGGACTAAAATACACACATGGTTGGAAAAAATGATTAAACAACATATAGAAACTTGAAATATTCCTATTAGGAAGGGTACCAGGAAGTTATAGTAAAGAAAAGGTTTACTTAATTGTACATGTTCTAACAGCGGCTAGGATTGTATTTGCTCAAAATTGGAAAAGTGATAAAATACTGATAGAGGGAAAAATAATTGAAAAAAATATTTGAATGTGCAGAAATGAATAGACTGACACTAGAAATTAAAGAAAAAGAAGCAACTGAATCTTACATGGTATGGAATGTGTTTTTATCAATGGATAGAGAATAGAACAACCTAAAAAAGATTGGATGTATTTATAGAGCAATTAGAGAAATTTAAAAAAAAGTTATAATGTGTGATATTATTATGTATATGGGAATATATACAGGAAGATTGATGTATTGTTAGATTTGATAAGAAGAATATCATTTATAATGTTCAAATAATTGAAATATGTAGCCAAGTCGATGCATGGAATGGTTTGTTGTATATAAAAAAATAATTTAAAAAAATTAATTTTTTTAAAAAGTGAAGTTCCAATGGCCCCGGAAAAAAAGTGATTTAAAACCAGTCCTTGCACTTATGACCATCACAACATCCTCACGGATTAAAATTTGGGCAGATGGCAACCAGCATGCAATTTACACAGGCTGCAGTGTCCTAGGGTTATGAGGTGGCTTACCGGGACCTACCGGCTTGGCTTTGCTTGCCGAAATGGGAGAGAGAAAGCTGCATTGGCTTAACAACTCCATGATTCACTGAACAACTGCAGTGGTTTGCAAAAATAGAAAAAAGAAAAAGGTCACGAAGTAGGGTGCGGCTCACTTAATAACGACCATTCTGGTCCTCTGTGCAGACGTAATTCGAGGACTGCATGCAACGGTTCTTAAAAATAGGACCAGCTGTTCCGGGTTCAATGTTCCCCGGCACAGAAACTTCCCTCTGGCTTTGGGGGCTCTGGGTCCATGCCCCCAGCCGCCATGAACAAAATTCAAGGCTTGGGGGAGGGACTTTTTAATAGCATGGGCGCCATTTTGACTTTTTTGACTTCCCCCCTAGCCGATACTCAACCAGCAGGCCTTAATCTCACCCTGGGGAACCCTGTCACCCCAATGGGGGCTTCTCAGGGGTGGGCCTCAAATGTTTTACCAAGCGGTTCTCTGCCCGGTTGCTGGGTGGGCGTGGCCATGGTGGGGGTGGTCTAATTGGCCTCCTGCACCACAGTGAGGGGGGGGCGTTTTTGCCCTCCCCAGACTCCGGAGGCTTTTCTCGAGCCTCCGAGAGGGCTAAAATGGCTTCCCCGAGGCTCTCTGGAAGCCGGAAGCGGGCCCATTTCCGGCCTTCCCAAACATCCAGGAGGCCCGTTTTTCGCCTTTCCCGAGCCTCAGCCCACATTCTGCACTTACCTGCATCCAAAACGGGCTGTGTGGGGACACCTGGGATGGGCGGGGCAGGGTGGGCGGGGCCAGCCAGGAGTGGGGTTTGGGGGTTCTCTGAACTGCACAGAATTTTAGTTAGGGGCTCTCCCAAACCCCCAGCAGCCCAGCCCTGGGGCTTCCCCTGCTTTCTGCCCTCTCCCTCCCGGCAAGGATTCCTTTGGGCCCCCCTCACCCCAAAGGCGGCGGATCTCTGGGGCGACGCTCTGCGAGAACCAGGCGCTGTGGCCCCTAAACATCCCGCTGCGAGTCCGAGCTGGGGTCTCCCAAAGCTCCATATTTTATTATCCCCGTTTTCTTTCCATCCGAACGAAAGGCCCCGAAATGACTCCGCCCACCCACGGAAGGAAGCAGTTTGCATACATGCGTCTGGTCCTGTTTCCTTGCAACGTAATGGCACCCAGGTGCCCATTTCTCCCTCATGGATGCTGCATGCAAATCACAGGCCGCGTTTTCTTTCTCCTTTCCGGTCAGGACGTTCTAAGGACAGCTAAATCAAAAGAGGCCCTGAAACCTGCTGGCGGATTCCAAAGAATGACTTTTGCAAAATATCAATCAGTCCTGCTAAGAGTGATCTTTCAAAACAACAGAAGGCAAAGAGTAGAATAGAATAGAATAACAGAGTTGGAAGGGACGTTGGAGGTCTTCTAGCCCAACCCTCTGCCTGGGCAGGAAACCCTACACCACTTCAGACAAACGGTTATCCAACATCTTTTTAAAAACCTCCAGTGTTGGAGCATTCACAACTTCTGGAGACAAGTTGTTCCACTGATTAATTGTTCTAACTGTCAGGAAATTCCTCCTTAATTCCAAATTGCTTCTCTCTTTGATTAGTTTCCACCCATTCCTTCTTATCCTGCCCTCTGGTGGTTTTGCAATTTGGCAATTGGGGAGTTGGTTCCTTGCCAACTGCAGAGACCCAACAACCAAGACATGAATAGAATAGAATAACATAGCTGAAAGGGACTTTGGAGGTCTTGTATAGGAAGGAAATCCTATACCCCTTTCGACCAATAGTTATCCAATCTTTTCTTAAAAACCTCCAGTGTTGGAGCATTCACAACTTCTGGAGGCAAATTGTTCCACTGATCAATGGTTCTAACTGTTTGGAAGTTTCTCCTTGTTTCTAAGTTGCTTCTCTCCTCAGTTAGTTTCCACCCATTGTTTCTTGTCCTGCCTTCAGGTGCTTTGGAGAATAGCTTGACTCCCTCTTCTTTGGGGCAGCCCCTGAGATATTGGAACACTGCTATCCTGCCTCCCCTAGTCCTTCTTTTTCATCAAACTAGACAAAACCCAGTTCCTGCAACCATTCATCGTATGTTTTAGCCTCCAGTCCCCTAATCATCTTGGTTGCTCTTCTCTGCACTCTTTCCAGAATCTCAATATCCTTTTTACATCATGGCAATGTAACTCAAATCGACAGCTGGTTTTCGCTTCGGAGTACAGGAGGTCCTCGGCTTACGACCATAATGGTGGCCAACATTTGTGTTGCCAAGCGAACCATTTGTTAACCGAGTGAGGCCTTGTTTTACGAGCTTTCCTGCCACAGTGGTTAAGTGAATTAAGCAAGCTGTTACATTGGTCACACGGTCGTTAAGTGAGCCTGGGTTCCCCGTGGACTCTGCAACCATCATAACTATGAGTCAGTTGCCAAGCAGCTGAATTTAGATCACGTTATCATGGGGATGCTGGAAAGGACGTAAGTGTGAAAAACACAAGTCAGGTTTTTCTGTGCTGTTGTAGCTTTGAACGGTCACTAAATGAACTCTTCTAAGTTGAGGACTGCCTGTACTCAAACACAAAGAAGTTACTGCAAATATATATATACTTTATATATATACAGTATATTTGTTCTTTGTAAAAGTTTATGGGTATTCCTTTTTGTGTGTGTGTGTTTTTGGAAACAGCAAATCCACCCACTGCAATAAATAGATTCGGGCCTCTCTTTAGGCTGGATTACTTTTCACCAACACAGGCAGTCCTTGACTTACAACTATTCATTTAGTGACCCTTTCAAGTTAGGGTACTGAATAAAATGACTTACCACTACTGTGCCCTTGTCAAAGCATTTCCCCCACAGTCACATGATGACAATTTGAGTTTTTTTGCAGCCGGCATATGGGCGCCATCTTCCCTGCCAAACAAAGTCAGTGGGAGAAGCCACACTCACTTAGTGACCGTGAGATCTGCTTAACAACTGTGGTGATTTCCTGAACGGTGCCACACACAAAAAAGGTCATAAAACCAGGCACACTCACTTATCAACAGTCTCGCTTAGCAACAGAAAATCTTGCCTCAGGTGTGGCATTAAGTCAAGAGCTACCTGTTGAACTTATTTAAAAAAAATAAATCAGGGGGAATGAAGTTTGGCCGGTTATTATTTCGTCAAGTTTCTGAACCTTTGCCTGTTTCCACACCGGTTCTGAAGAAGGGAGCTTCCCATCAAACATTAGGAGGAGAGGCGGTGGGGAAAAAGATCCACGCTTCAATGTAACATTTCATTTTGATTTGATCAAGATACCTTTATTATTCTTATTCTTATAATGTTATGGAATGGAACACTAATAGCTTGGGGATACATCCTTCGACTCAACCTGACAGTTGGAAATTCTCCCACAAAGAAATCGGATGACCCACGTTGGAAAGACTCTTTAAGTGGCCAAGGAGACATCTGGCAACCCTTTTCAAAACGTGACGGTTGTCCTAGCTCAGAGGTCCCCAAACGTGGCAAACTTTAAGACTTGTGGACTTCAACTCCCAGAATCCTCCAGCCGGCATAGCTTACTCTCTTGTAATCCCTTCCTCTGCAATCTCTCTCCACTTTAGGAGGCTAAGAGAAAAAAAGAAACAGACACGGCTGGCTGGAGAATTCTGGGAGTTGAAGTCCACAAGTCTTGAAGTTGCCGTGTTTGGGGACCCCTGGCCTAGCTGAACCACAGAAAGGGACAAAGGAACTACTCTACTGTTGATAAGAGCGGGGAGTAAACCTCAGCAGAAGTCCAAGGGAACTGGTTGGGCCCTTCGGCCGGCCCTGGGGACCATACCCCACAATCCTATCAGCTCCTTGTTTCCCACAGAGCTAGGCTGAGACATATCGGCTGAGGAGACAGCTCCATCTTCCCCGTGCTTCTACATATTGAAAGCAATGATTCTCAGTGGTTCCTTGTTCTCTCCCGAGTCATTGAGACATGGGCAAAAGTAGGGGTACAACTTCTCGGTGAATGTGTCTGTGAAAGTGTAGAGGTGAGACATGGCCGTGGCCTCGTAAAAGGACACCTGTCCTCCTTCGTAATCCAAATATATTCCCACTCTGCACAGATTGCTAGACAAGGTTAGACATTTGGGGTAGACATCTACGGCCTTGAGCTCGTTCTTATTCCTCAACTTGATCAACCAGTGGCCTTCCTTGGGTGAGAGGGGATAATTCCCTTTCCGGTTAATGCTTTCCCGGACAACTCCTAGAGTCCACTTGATCTTCTTCTTCACTTCCACTTCCCAATAGTGCTTCCCGGTGGTGAATCCTTCAGAAGCTAAGACCGAAACGCTGCAGTCAAATCTTTCTGGAAGATCTGGAAGAATCTGCTTCGTGTCGTTATGCCAGACGCAGGTCAACCCTTCGGAGAGAACCAAGTTGGGGTGGGCTGTGTTGGGATCCAAGGTGATGAAGGTGATGTCTGGGGAAGGAAGGACATGATTGGTGAAGCCTGGGAGATGCCTCCAAATGACTTGACACACAATAAAACAAGGCCCATCTATACGATATGCTAATTTTCTTTGGTACAGATATGAAATACATTATCCTCTTATTCTAAAATAAACATCAATACACAGTATTTCTATTTCATAAACAGTTCCAACTGTCAAATCCCAAAATTAAATGTGCGCCTCTTTCAGTTACGAGCAAGAAGTCCAACAGTGGTTTCCAAGTGGAAGCAAAGTTAGATTTTCCTTAATCAGAATAACTTCTTTTGCCATCTCAGTCTGTTGCATTAAGCTTCCCCATCCCTTCTTCCATGATAGGAATGTGGGGGGGGGGGAAATCAATTTCATTTTAAGATCAAGCAATTGGATCTGGTTGCTTCTTTACCTGGATTAAGAACAGTTCTCATTTCTTTCCATACCGCATAATGCATGGGGCCCTTGAATTCTCCAGGGTTCAGCGCCCCCATCACTAATTGTCCCAGAGACGAATTGTCAGCTTTGTTCTCCATCCTACACAGGGTATTTGTAGAGTTAGTTAAATGTGGCCATGATAGGGAGTGGGGGAGGGGAGATAATCCCAGAAACAACTATTACCTTGGGATATACTGGCTAAGGGCAATGCACTGAGGAACACTTCCTGCCTCAAAGAATTGTATACGTTGTCCCCAACTACTATATGGAAAAGTGCTGTGTTTGATGCCAACATCGTGGAATCACCTGGGATTTCTTCCTGTCTGATATAAATGCATGGAACTAAGGAGGGAAAAAAATGAAGTGGCAACCCAGGCCAATTAACTTATTTGTTGTAGTTCTTTGATCTTGGTTCTTTTCTTGCAGGCTTTTCATCACCCAACTAGATAACAGCATCCATGCACCAAGCTCGGAGAGCACTAAGGGCTGCACAGTTCAACCTGAGCTACAAATAGTCTCCTTTATTTAATACCAAAAAGGATACAAAATGTGGACAGAATCTAGAAATTAGAAATGACTGAAATGTGGTAGGTAGGTAGGTAGGTGGATGGATGGATGGATGGATGGATGGATGGATGGATAGATAGATAGATAGATAGATAGATAGATAGATAGATAGATAGATAGATAGATAGATAGATAGATGATAGATAGATGATAGATAGATAGATGATAGATAGATAGATAGATAGATAGATAGATAGATAGATAGATAGATAGATAGATAGATAGATAGATGATAGATAGATAGATAAATAGATAGATAGATGATAGATAGAGAGATAGATGATACACAGAAAACTATTGTCTTCTATTAGAACTCATTCATTGATACATGTGTTTGCATCAACACAAAAGAAACACTACATGGATGCTGAAGGGTTGAATGTTAGGATTCCCAATTTAAAGGGAAGAACCTTATGTATTTATGCTTGTTTGGGTCCTTCAGACAGGATACAATACACAGCATCAGGAAGATCAGGCCAATCAACCAATGGGAACAGTCCAGATTTTATGGTTAATTTTCATATTTCTTGGCTACTCTTGAACTCTGCTACAATCATTTCAATATATTTCCTTATAGACTCGTACTCAGGGGTGGAATTCAATTTTTTTAACAACCGGTTCTGTGGGCGTGGCTTAGTTGGTGGGTGTGGCTTGGTGGTCATGTGACTGGGTGGACATGGCTTGGTGGTCATGTGACTGGCTGGGCGTGGCCAGCTCAATATCACTCACATCGAGGCACACATCTCCTCGCCTGGCCTCTCGTGACTGTGGGGATGCTGCAACAGTCGTAAGTGTGAAAAACGGTCATAAGTCACTTTTTTCAGTGCCATTGTAACTTTGAATGGTCACTCCACACAAGCAAAGTACCAGCAAAGGAGGGGGGGAAAAACTCCAGAGAGGTTCCTGAGACAGGAAGTCTAGTCCTGCCAAGAATGTAATAAGGGTTAACGGAGAGGCAGTTTCTGTAAGCAACACCAGAATGTTTCCTTCCTGCCTTTCTTACAGGATTAGGCCAGTAATTTCTTCTAACATCCGGTTCTCCGAACTGCTTAGAATGTTAACAACCGGTTCTAGTGAATAGGTGTGAACTGGTAGAATCCCACCCCTGCTCGTACTCACCGTTCTACAAATGGCTTTATTCCCTGTCAGGAAAAAAAAGAGAAAAGAAAGAAGAATCATTTCTAAATTGTCTTCCCTTTGGACCCATTTAGAAGTATAAATATAACTCAGCAAAGCAAGATGGGTGGTAGATTAGATTTCAAAATTCTCAATGGCCTTCAGAGTTTTGAAAGGCCCCGGTGGCCTTCATACTTTTCTAAAATCTATATGAAGTGACCTTAAAGCCAAATGGCTCTCAGCTTCATCTCCGACCTTATCTACTTGACATTGTAATTCTCAACTACGTCCTTCTTCTCTATGCCAAGCAGATGCCCCTGAGTTCTACACATCTAACACACCAGCAACATTATCCCAAAGCACGTGCAACTGTGTAATCTGGACATCTTACTTTTAGGAAACCGGCAGAATTTTGCTGGTACAACCTAGCTTGAATGCAGACCAAAGTGTCTTTTGCAACTTGTGAGCGGTCTTGGAGTTTGTTTAGGTTGCCTTCCATTTCCTGCAGAAGGATTTCGCTCTCTTCTTTTAAGTGGTGAATTAGCACTTTCTCCTTCATGTGAAGAAACTGGTGCAGCTTTAGGAACTCCAAGGAGATATGGTACTGGAGTTGTAATTTGTTTTCCTGAAAATTGAAGAGAGAGAGAGAGAGAGAGAGAGAGAGAGAGAGAGAGAGAGAGAGAGAGGGAGGGAGGGAGAGATTGAAAACAAAGTCCACGCAACTAACTTATGCTAGCGATATGGATTCTGATCGTTGATCTGTTATTTACCATGGGACTATAATTAGATTGTAAATGAGCTTTTGCAACGTTGCTTTCGACTTATTTCCTCTTTTTAACAATGGCTACCAAGAAAGAAAAATGATTCTGATTTTACTGGCTTGCAGTGTATTTATTTGGGTTCAAAATGGGGAAATAAATGTGTTTCCCACACCAAAAATATTTCAAACTAATAGTATCTACTGAATTAACAGAATAACAGAGTTGGAAGGGACCTTGGAGGTCTTCTAGTCCAACCCCCTGCTTAGGCAGGAAACCCTACACCACTTCAGACAAATGGTTCTCCGATCTCTTCTTAAAAACTTCCACTGTTGGAGCATTTGCAACTTCTGGAGGCAAGTTATTCCACTGATTAATTGTTCTCACTGTCAGGAAATTTCTCCTTAGTTCCAGGTTGCTTCTCTCCTTGATTAGTTTCCACCCATTGCTTCTTGTCCTGCCTTTAAGGTGCTTTGGAGAATGGCTTGACCCCCTCTTCTTTGGGGCAGCTCCTCAAATAAGAGGAACACTGCTATCATTCATACTCACGTTATGCATGCATACTCACTTTATGACTGGATATTTTCTCCTCCTGAGCATTCTTCAACACCTCCATTTTTACCAGGATGGACCTGAGCTGAAGTCTCAAGGTGAGTAACCTTTCCTGCGGATATAATGTGAAGTTACAGCTACATTTTAGCCTGATTAAAATGCAACCGCTCTCAGCCCCAAATCCTTAGCCTTCAAAAGTGGGTTATCATCGAAACGTGGGTCATTTCAAACAGAACACCAGTGGGGTTTTTTTTTAAGCTCAAAAACCTTCAGCAGTGTAGACTTCAACTCCCACAATTCCAGAGCCAACATGCTGGCTGTGGAATTCTGGGAGTTGAAGTCCACACCATTTAAAATGGCTGAACTTGAGAAATACTGCAAAACATTAAGAGGGGATCTGCTGGGACATCTAAAGGGCCTTCAAAAAGCTTCCCTTGGACCGGATCACAGGACTATTCGTGGGATCTGGCCTCAGCACGTCATTTACCGTATATATCTGCACTGCATCAGGGATGAGAAGAAACTGAGTACATTGATCTTTGGGCATCTGAGCTTCTCTGCAGGTGAAACAAGCTAGTGTCCCTTGAGGCTTCCAGTAAAGGGTCAATGGTTCTCCATGCTCCATGCATTTCTGCTGTTGGCCTCCCACGTGACAAGTCTTAACCTTCTCCGCCATCTTTTCCAAGGCTTGGTTGATTATGAACTTGCGGTCTGGAACATTGATGTGACATTCTGGGCAGAAAACGCCCTTTTTATTCCAGATGGCCTCCAGGCAAGGTTTGCAGAAGTTATGGCCGCAAGGTAGAATGACCGGCTGTTTAAACAGTTCGAGGCAAAGGGAACAGGACAACTCCTTGGTGAAGTCATCTGCATTCAGGTCCCACGAGGTGTTGGACGAGCTGGCAAGAATCGGGCTCACTGCTCGTTCGTTTAGGGAAATGAGTGAGGAACTGGATGGATTTTTGCTGGTGGAAGTGGACATTGTACTGGAAAGAGCAAACACTAAAGCAACAACCAGAAGGAGGGAAGAAAGCAAGTGTGAGAAGGATTCTCTTAAATGACAATGGTTGGATTAGTAGATCACCTACCTGGGGTCACCTCCAATTCCATCACTGAAGGAATCTACGATCCTTAACCAAAATAAAGTTTATTATCTGATGAATTTGCTAGATTCTAGCTAGAATTGTTGGATATGAGATGAGTGGCAACTAAATTTGATGAGAGAGAGAAAGAGGGATAAATAGATAGATAGATAGATAGATAGATAGATAGATAGATAGAGATAGAGATAGCTAAAGATAGTGGTAGATAGATGATAGTGAGAGATAGATAGATGAAACGAGAGAGAGAGAGAGAGAGAGACAGACAGACAGACAGACAGACAGACAGACAGACAGACAGACATGAGAAAGAGAGAGATTTTGAACAATAGGAGATATGTTGGAGTATAACTCCCAGGATTAAGTCCTTCTGATGAAAATCCTGAGAGATAATACACCCACCCACCCTTGCCAAAGTGGTCAACTAAGGAAGACTGATGTTTGCCATCTCCTGTTAAATTCTCGTGCCTGTTTTTTTTTTAAATTGAAAAATCTGCAGCCCAATTAATCAGAATCACCTTTGTAAGCCATCAAAAGATTTCACTGGTTAATTTGGCCAGTTGATTGGCTACATATTACAAATTAGAATGATATAGCGAAGAGTTACTATATCAGTCTTTCAGTGTCCCAATGTTATTTTTTTTTAAAAACCCACCAATGCCAGTATTTAAGAATGACAGGTTGTTCCCAGGATGCTGACCTTGATATGAAAGTGAAGTAGCCCCTTCATGTGGGGTTTATAATTTACTTTGGACCATCATTTCCCCACCTGAAGATCTTTAGAGGGGTTGGACTGCATAATTCTCATGATCTTCAGCCATTTTAGGACTTCAATGACAGAGCTTGGATGATGCAAGTGACTTATAAATTACAGAGGTACCTTGGTACTCATCATTCATTCCAGGAAGTGCGTTGAGTACTAAAAACAATGAATACCAAGCAAACCACATGACTTACCACATGGTCCTTTATTTCAGTGGGAAGAGGTAATGACTCACAAGACAGCCAACAGCAACAAGTTGTACCTTAGACATCAAGTACCAGGAGAAATGACAAGTACCGGGACAAAATTTTCACTTCAAAACAAATCACGTACCAAATTTGACGAGTTTTGAAGCAGTCACGTACCAAGGTATGACTATAAACAAATAATAATGGCAACAACAACAATCTCAACAGTTGTGGGCACCAGGTAGGAAATTAGACCTGGTGTGGTCCAGACTCAATCCTTCTACTTTGCTGTTGGTAGATAAATCCAGGTATCTCACCGATTTCTACTTGGTGTTATTTCAGACCTGGAATGCTTTGAAAATATTTTTCAGAATGCCACACTGGGACCTAGAAGTCACCATCTAGCCCTTCCTCCTTGGGGTGTTTCAAGATAAATGGATCCTGGCTTCCAATTTCCACCCATTTCTACAATGATCTATCATTTATAGCCTTTCAAGGAATTCACCTATTTTGCAGAATAACGTCTTTGCTTTCTTGTTCACAGAAACCCTCGGTTCTTTGCCCGTATTTCCTCACTAACCTGCTTTCAGTATCCTGCCTTGTAACTGCCACTCTCCAACTGTCTTCTTCTTCCAGAAGATTCCATTGGCTTCCTATGCAATGATTTAGTCTCAAACCTCCCCATGAAGCTATCAAAGCAAGAACTGAATAACAGCTGTCAAATGCCCCTTATTCTGTTCTTGGCACTACTTTCCAACTGATTGTAATCCAATATTCCCAGAGAGGCATGGATTAACACCCATTTGTTTTCATAATCTTACATCAGGGGGGGAGGGGAAACCTCTTCCAAATCTTGTGAGAGTTATAATTTTGAGACATTTATTTATAAACCAAGTAACACCAGGATTATTTACTGACAAAGAAATCCTCATACAATGCAACTCTTGAGAAATAGCATTGCTGAATTATTGTCTGTGCAACTTATTTCACCAGCTGTTGAAGGACTAAACATGTGCAGTGTGCTAAATTTAGCTGAGAATGTTGGCCAGATGTCATGTAGCTTATGTTGGCTTTTCCCCCTCCGCCCTTTTCCCATCTCATTAATGGTTTTTAAAAACTGAATATTGTTTTAATGTATTGCTTAAGAGCCATGGTGGCGCAGTGGTTAGAATGCAGTATTGCAGGCTAACTCTGCCTATAGCCAGTTCTATCCTGAGCAGCTCCAGGTTGACTCGGCCTTCCATTCTTCCGAGGTCGGTAAAATGAGGACCCAGATTGTTGGAGGAAAGAGGTTGATTCCGTAAACCACTTAGAGAGGGCTGTAAAGCACCATGAAGCGGGATATAAGTGTCATGCCCCTGGTGGAGGCTGACTCTGAGGGAGAGGAGGAACAGCTGACAGGGAGTGGAAGTATGGCTCCGGAGGTAGTGGTGGAGGCTGGGGAAGGGCAGAGGCTGGCTGGGCAGTCAGAGGAGGACCCAGGCCCACCCCCTCTCCATCCTTGGACACGCAGGGAGGAGAGGCCCTTGATCCTCTTCATAGGCTGCAGCTGTGACAACTGAATAAGAGAACAGACCTGCATACGAGCGAGTGCTGGAAACAAAGCGTGGAAATATCTTGTTTATTGTTCCTCTGCCAGTTTGGCATCCTTCCCAGTCTGTGTTCTGATATCTGTGGAGTCTTCAAGTCCTTATCTTGCCTGGTTTATGTTGTTTTTTACCTCTTTGTAATTTATAGGCATTTTTAGTTTAAACAGCATTTCCTCCTTCTTGTAACTGCTTGTGTGGGAGTTTTTTGTCTCCAGTCAAGGATATTTGGAGCTTGGAAGAAAAGTGAAGGAATAAAAGGGGCTTTACCTATTTTTTGTGACTGTGTTTATTTTGTATCCCACCCTGGGTCATCACAATAAGTCTAAGTGCTATTACTATGTAGCCTAATATTTTATTGTAAACTACTTTTGAGGGGTTTCACTCAATCACTCAAAGCCACAAAGAACTTCCGAAGAAAACATTGTTAAACAACTTTTATTGAAGGTATGCATACATTACTGGAGGAACATATATGTTGGGTAAGACTGTTAACTGAGCTAATCTATCAGGTAGCAGTTTATAAAAGGAAACTTTATCATTTTTAGAAAGTTCATTTCTTCCAATCTTATCTCTGCAATAACAAAAGAAAATACTCTTAACTCCTAAAAGATTTAACATAGCAATAAAGCAAAAGTAATAAACTTTTCAAACAGATTGATTGATCAGCCATATTTAGGAACTCACTTACTTCCTCAGAGTAGACTCTATAAGACTGTGACTCTATATTTATGGTGATGACTCTATATGGACTATGACTCTAAATATAGAAAACTTTTTATAAAATCATGATGCCCCAAATGCTGATTTATATAAACACGTGATGTCTATCTTTGATTCTTTCCTGAAAATGCATTGCTTTAAAAAGTTGAAATGGGAGCTCTTCAGTCAGCGATAAGCAGAAATCGTTTTTGAAGTCATTCATAAACCGCATCAGCAGAAATAGTAAAGCAGTATTCATCAAATCTGGTGGGGGGAAAGATTATTTTTACATTAAAAAAACAAGAAATGTGGTATAATACACTATAGACTGGATCTGAAAATCAAATAAATTGATTTTTGCATCTGTGTTTGAGTCTCTCTTAACAGGGCTATATTGAAAATATAAAAACATGCAAACATAGGGAAAGTACTTTTAAAACTATTGCAAGAGTTGTTCGGGGCTCTTGTAAGGATCGCCAAAAGATGGTGCAAGGTGTTTTCAACTCTTCTGCTCCCCAAACCTGGCTAAATTATCCAAAATTGAATAAAGTTGGTTTTTCTTTGGGTAAGGACACGTGACTGATGAAGCTTCCTAGATGAGAAGCGAAACATCTTAGATTAACTAAGGTTGGTCTAGTTGTCACATTTTAATCTTTTTAGACCCATGAACCCATAACCCATAATCACAGCAGGTAAACTGTGTTTTACCTACAGTGGGTAAAAAGGACTTTTTGATAAGCAGGTAATGAAGGCAGCTCCGCTTTACAGAAGAGATATTAATTATGATTATTTTGGTTATTGTGTTCTATGCTTTTTCACAGTGTATCATGTGGATTCTGCACGCACATGCACACCTATACATGTATTCCAGCAGGGGAATTCTGGGAGTTAAACTTGGCCACTTTAAGATGTGTGGACTTCGATATACTTTATATAAAATACTTTAGCCCTAGAAAAAAAGGCTCATCAACGACTGTATTTTTTAAGACTTTTAAGATCATAACAACTGCCAGAGAGTCTGTTGCTTGCCTTTTATCGAAGCTCTATAGAGAGCATTTTATCTTATTGCCTCTGTGTGTGGTTTAGGAGTTGTACAGAGGCGGAGAAAAGGGCACTCCAAAGAGTGATAAAAAGGGCACAAAAGATCAGCGGATGTCCTCTTCCCTCATTGGAGGATTTGTACAACATGGGATGTAGAAGGAAGATACAAAAGATCTTGAGAGACCCTTCGCATCCAGGCCACCCGATGTTTGAGATCCTACCATCAGGAAGACGATATAGAGTGCTGAAAGCCAGGACAAGTAGATTTCAACATAGCTTTTACCCAAGTGCTGTGATCAGGTTAAATGCAGAGTTATGAATCTGGTGGTCTTAACATATATATATATCCTGGTTGTACAGTTTTTAATTGTTATCTGTTTTAATTTGTTTTATATTGTTATTTGTATATGTCTTTTGGTGTTGTTTAGTTGTATGTTGCGAAAGAGCACCTTATTTCGTTGTTCTCGGGTTCCTGAGCACAATGACAATAAATTTATCTATCTATCTATCTATCTATTTCGAGTAACACTGGTCTGAAACATCAGCTTTCTTCTTCTTTTTACAGGTCTCTTTCCTGGTGAAAACTGCTTAAACACGTTGGTTCTCTAGTTTCACTTTCCTTACTGCTTTGTCTTTTATGATAGCAAGCTGATATTTTACTGCCTGAGTAATAATACGACCCATTAAAATAATGCACACACTTCCGTGTTTCCTGTGAAGTATATTTTTCCTGAAACAGCCATCTCTTACCTTGTTTGCTGGAGTTTACTGGATTAGTAGTTCTGCTCTGTGGAACACAAAGAAAATAAACTTTCAGCACGTATTTCTTTAAATATATATCAAATCATTGAGGGCCTGCAGATTCTAAGCTAATATTTTGCTTCTGTTTTGCATGCTCAACATGAAGTTCACCTCCTAACTTTTTATTTTTTGTCTTAAATTGTTAAAAACAACCATTCTGGCAGCATTTTCTATCAAGGCTTTTTTTAAAAAATGAGTTAGCATTTTTTAGAGGAACCTCAAGAAAAATCATCTTAAAGATAAAAAAATGACTAAGGGAAGGCAAGAACAGAATCCAGCAGTAGCACATCGATCCACAACAGCTCTATAACAGATCCCTTTTCATGATGTTTACAAGAGAACTGCCCAGAATGGCTGGGAATTGGGCAGTATAAAAGTTTAATCCATAATAATAAAAACAATCAGACTTAACGAACTTATTGTATTTCCTTTTTTTTTTAGAAACATGTCTACTGAAATTCTAAGATACAGAACAGGGAAATTCTCATTATCACCTACAGAGTTCTATTATTATACCCCATGACGATGAAATAGAAGTAGCTCATGCATTGCCTGTTTTCCGTCTGCTCAACTATCAAAGGCTGAAAAAAATAAGCCATGGGTTCCAAAGCTGACACTATTCCACTAAGTAGAGGAAGGAGGGGGAGGGGAAAAAAAAAGAAACGGAAGAGAAAGTCAAGTCAAAGTAGTTACCCCATTTATAAACCATGGGTTCGCGGAACGCCTGGTGTTCCACTCTGCACGAATATTCATCTTTTCCATTGGGAACCACCGAAACGTGAGTCAGAAGCTGGAAGGTCCAATCTTCCTTGAAAGAGAGGTCGGACCGCTTGACGCCGGGAATTTCAACGTTGTTCTTCAGGAGAGTAACGTTGATTTTGGGAGGGTGGAAACCCTCCACAAAGCAGTGCAAAGTGTTCTCCTTGCCGATGGATTCAGGGTGGCGGGAATAGACTTGCACTTTAGGAACTTCTAAAGGTTGAGGGGGGGGGGGAAGAAAAAAATAAATAAGAGATGATGTTGTAAATCCCGGTCATCTGGCCCCTATATACTCCACCATGCCGAGGGCCTTGAGATAGCATTTTTGTAATTTAGAAATGAATGAGCTGGAAGGGACCTTGGAGGTCTTCTAGTCCAGCCCTCTGCTCAAGCAGGAGACCCTAGACCATCACAGACAAATGGCTATCCGGTCTCTTCTTAAAAACTCCAGTGATGGAGCACCCATAACCTCTGAAGTCAAGCCATTCCACTGGTTAATTGTCCTCACTCTTAGAAAGTTTCTCCTTCGTTCCAGGTTGCTTCTCTGTCAGCGTTCCAGCAAACCTCCATTCCAATCAATAACTCCGAGACAAACATTATCTCAAAGGCACCTTTATTTGGATAGCAAACTGGCACATCTGTGGAATCCCAAATCTGAAAGTTTTCGGGCTTCCTTGCAATATTCAAGACTACAAATCCATCCCCCGCCCTTGGCCGTCATCACATCACATGGCCCCGTCACGATCCGTCCTAAAGTAAGATCCTTATTTCATCCTCCGCCATACTCAATGACCTTGAACTAACAAAAGAATTTTATTTGGTCTACTCAGAGCTACTCAATACTCCCACTTTCTCAGGCTTGTGGCAGCATGGGAGCATCGGATCTCAATATGGCTTCCAAAGCTGGCGCTCTCCTTGATGAGTTTCCAACCAATAAGATTTGGTCCTCCGATGCTGCTTCCCCAGAGGACATGACTTCCAACAGCTAATCTACCCAGGTAGCTTCAGGCAAGCAATGCACAATAACAGGGCCACCTCTTTAGAAAAGATAGGGGGGACTTTTAAAAAAGAAAAGAAAACAGCCAAGAAGTGGGTTCCCAAATGCATCCTTTGGGCACAAGCAGGATTCTCCTGGCTCGGTATAGGTGGCCCTCAACATACAACCATAATTTTGGTTGCTAAGCCATGCAGTGCTTAAGCAAATTATCACATGACCAGACCCAATTTTTATTACCATTTTTATTATGGTCGTTAAGTGAATCAGAAGCAGGCTGGGAATTAAGATCATGCAGGGTGGATAAAAATCTATTTTTTAAAAAACATATATAGTTTTTATTTTTATTTTTATCAAATTAATTTTTTTAAAAAAGGCTTTTGGGGTAAAAATCTATCCAAAGATAGTTTTCTATTTAAGATATATTCATAATTTAGTTTATTCGGCATGAAATGGAGCTTAGTTCTGTAGCACGAGGCTGTATATCCTGCAATATTGAGACTGTCGCTCACAGGAGCTGCTGCAGGATGGTTGCTCCTTAAAAATTATGATTTAAATCAAGTTGATTTAAATCAAGCCTTTTTACTAGTGATTTAAATGGTGATTTAAATCAAATCCACCCTGCCATCATTGTAATGGCGATCACAAGGTTGTGTGAGATGTGTTGTAAATCCCATCCCCACCTCCAACTCTGGGAGGACAAAGAATAAATAAAAGTGCAAAGTACATTTTAGGGCAATTTTTTTTTTCCCAACGTGGCAACTTTTAAGATGTGTGGACTTCAACTCCCAGAATTTCTCGATCAGCATGTTGGCTGAGGAAACTCTGTAAGTTGAAACCCACATATATTATAAAGTTCCCGAGTTTAAAAAAAACAACAATGATTTTTTAGAACAAACAAAATGTTTCTTCCTTTTTTTGTTTTCACACTTTTAAAAGCGCTTTTGAAAGCATTGTTGTTGTTGGTTTCTTTGACAACGCATCCATCACAATTATCTTTGTGTTTTGTTCTTTTGCTTTTTCTATTTCTAGGATAGAAAGCAGAAGGTCTTGAGTTCGAGTTTCGGCCTCAGCTATGAAAGCCAGCTGGATGACTTTGGGCAGGGGACAGTGAGTTCTAGTCCTGCCTTAGGCATGAAAGACAGTTGAGTGATTTTTGGACCAGGGCCAAAGGGTCACAGCTCATACCCCCTCACAAGGTTGTCGTTGTGGTGGGGAGGAAGAAAGCGTGTGGGGTATGTTCATCACCTTGAGTCCTTTGTAAAAATAATAAATAAGTATATTATTTATTAAATAAATAAATATAAATAAATAAATTATAAATAAATAAATATATTCAAAGCAAAAGGAAAAAAAATATGTTCGTCAAGTGTCAAAAATTAACGTCCCAAGCTTCTTTTCACTATTAATTTCTCAGATTCTTAAGTTTTCCTCTACTTTCCTAAATCTAGCAACTACTGCGAAACTAGAAGAAGGTGTCATGGAAACTAGAAGAAGGTGTCATATTTTATTTTACCAGATGCACCATATTAGAAAACCTCTTTCCAGCACATCCAGGTCCCTTTCAAATCAAAGAAAATACTTGCTACTCAAGTCTTTCCCTTCTTCCCTTTTGCATTTCGGGCATTGAGCCCCACAACTAAATCAGAAACATAGCCAAGGGAAGAAAACCAAGTGAAGTTTAGAACAAAAGACAACAAGATGGCAGCCAACACAGGCCTCCGTGTTCCACACCCATCATGGATGCTTGCACACAACTGCTGGGGAGAAAAATAGATTTTTATTGTTTTGGAATAGTTTACGGCCATCTTGTGAAGTTTAGGCAGTTTTAAAACGCAATAAAAATTGAAGAATAAACAAAGAGAACCCCTCCCATTTCCTTCCTGTACATCCCAATCAACAGAAATAGGAATTTTAAAAAATGGAATTCAATTCAATTCTTATTATTCTTCCAACCAGATCTGTTCTCCCGGCACAGGCATTACAAGGGAGTCAAATGTTTCTTTTGACTTCCTAGATTATTTCTAAGAATAATAAAGGCAGGAAATGAAGAAATAAGATTATACCAGGCCACAGAAAGGGAAGGAAGAAGCCTCCGCTCACCTCCTTAAGACTACAACACCCATCTTCCTGCAAAACACCGAGCTAACCCAGGACAGACCCAGGAGAGCAAATTTAATTTCCTAGATTATTTGTTTAAAAAATAATTAAAGGTGATTTATCGGTAAATAAGATTATACAAGGCTACAGAAAGGGAGTTAAGAAGTCTCACCTGATCTCAACATTATAACACCCCTCCCCACTTCCCGCAATCTGCTGTGCTAACCCGGGACAGACTCGGGAAAGGCAAATTTAATTTCCTAGATTATTGGTTAAAAAATAATAATAAAAGCAAGATATAACAGAAGTAAGATTATACAAGGCCACAGAAAGAGAAGTAAGAAGTCTGCGCCGATCTCCTTATGGTTCCAAGTTCTGTCTTCCCCCAAACCTCTGGGCTAACCCGGGACAGACCCAGGAGAGGCAAACCCACCTTCAACTCCGCAAAGTCCCTGCGAGTTTGGGGGTCCAGACCCTTCTCTCCCTCTCACCCCCATCCCAACCACCCTCCCACGGGCTGGGCTAGAAGCTCCTGAAGAAATGCAACCAACAATAGAAAGGGTGGGGGGGAAACCCATCTTAAGCACAGCAACTTCTCAAGTCACCCGTTTCTAACCCGGGTCAGAAAGCGAGAACAGGAGAACCAGCGGCAGCAGCGCCGAAATTCGCAATTGCGAGAAGCAGAAAAGCGGCTCTTACTTTCCGTGCCTTCCGTGAGAACGGAGACCCCCACCAATACGACGCACCAGAGGAAAAGTTCTTTGGAAGCCATCGTTGTCGTTGTTGGTTGGCGTTGCGTTTATCTTTATTGCAGCCGCACAAGAACCGTCCGCGCACCTCAGGTCCCAACAGCGAAGTGACTTGCGGAGCTGGGGAACTACGCCTGAAAAAAAAAAAGGAAAGAATCTGTGTCTGGCCCAATCAAAAAATCGAACGGGCCGTGTCGTCACTGGTAGCTAGGCACGAGGCTTCCCGCTGGCGTCTGCTCAAGCGGGTCGGGACTTTCCAGCGCACGCGCACTTCTGCCCGACGCGGCTTCCACTTTCCGTTTCTCGCTGCGGGGAAGGCGAGGCTGATTTCCGAGAAACGCTGCTCGGCTATCAACAAGGGGGAACGTGGGAAGGGGGTACTGATCGCGCTGGAAGATCCGAAAGGGGGTTGCAGCAGTTGGTACGGGCCAATGGCGGGAAAAGATCCCGGGTGTGTGTTCTTCTTTCTTTCTTTCTTTCTTTCTTTCTTTCTTTCTTTCTTTCTTTCTTTCTTTTTTGCTTTGAGGCAAGTGGACTTTCTGGGTTTTCTTTGAAGGCGTTTCGCTTCTCATCCAAGGAGCTTCTTCAGCTTCTTCCCCACCGTCCAGCCGGAGCTGAAGAAGCTTCTTGGACGAGAAGCGAAACGCCTTCAAAGAAAACGTCGGAAACTCATCAAGGAGACAGAAGCAACCCAGAACTAAAGCGAAATTTTCTGGCAGTGAGAACAATTCGTCAGTGGAACGACTTCCCTCAGTGCTCCATCACTGGAGGTTTTTAAGAAGAGACTGGATATCTGTTTGTCTGAATTGATATAGTGTGTCTTGCTTGAGTAGTGGGTTGGAGTAGAAGACCTCCAAAGGTCCCTTTCCAACTCTGTTATTCTATTCTATTCCTATACCTAATTCTATTCCTATTTCTATTTTTTATTCTATCATTTCAATATTCTATTCTCTATTTTCTATTCTATATTCTATTCTATTCCATTCATTTCTATTTTATCCTATCTTATTAATTATATTCTATTCATTTCCATCCTATCCTATTTTATCCTATCCTATTAATAATATTCTATTCATTTCTGTCCTATCCTGTTCTATATTTTATTCTATATTCTATATCTATTCTATTCTATTCTTAAACAGAAAGTCCACTTGCTTCTTGGGGGAAAAAAAAAAGAAGCATCTTTGGAACAACCATGACCTGGATGTGACTGAGAATATCCATAGACATCTCAGATGTTGTTCCAGAAAAAAATGGTGGAATCGCTGCAATTGATTGCCTTTGTTAGGGCCCAGTTCCTTTTTAATCTGTTGGCAGATTCTTTTCATCTGGAGAGCCCGGGGATTTCCGAAGGTAAATTTATAACCCTGATTTTTGCTCTCTGACAAACTGGTTTGAGCCTGTTTGGCTGCGATAGCCATTTCAAAGGCAGCTTTATATATATAAAGTTTGTGAAAGTTATTTGAGTTTATAATTCTAAACAGAGGCCGGTGTACCCCAAAGCTGCATATCGGGGGTTTTTTTTTCATGCATCATCTGACATCCAAATACACAAAATACAAGAGGCTCTTGACTTAAAACCACAACGGGAAGAGGACTTTTTACTATACTAAGCAAGATGGTTGTTGAAATGAGTTGTGTCTAACTTTACAACTTCTTATGCCATGCTCGTTAAATGTATCGCTGCGGTTAGAATAGAATAAGAATAGAATTCTTTATTGGCCAAGTGTGATTGGACACACAAGGAATTTGTCTTGGTGCAAATGCTCTCGGTGTACATAAAAGAAAAGGTACATTCATCAAGAATCATAAGGTACCACACTTAATGATAATCATAGGGTACAATAAGCAATCAAATCAACAGTCAGTATAAATCGTAAGTATACAAGCGACAAAGTTACAGTCATACAATCACAAGAGGGAGGGGATGGGTGATGAGTGATGAGAAGATTAATAGTGATAGTAGTGCAGACTTAGTAAATAGTTGAACAGTGTTGAGGGAATTATTTAGTAGAGTGATGGTGTTTGGGGAAAAACTGTTCTTGTGTCTAGTTGTTCTGGTGTGCAGTGCTTTATAGCTTCGTTTTGAGGGAAGGAGTTGAAACAATTTATGTCCAGGATGTGAAGGGTCTATAAATATTTTCACAGCCCTCTTTTTGACTCGTGCAGCATACAGATCCTTAATGGCAGCCATTGTTTTTTCTGCAGTCCTAAAGTTACTCTCTGGAGTCTGTGTCTGTCCTGTTGGGTTGCAGAACCAAACCAGACAGTTATAGAGGTACAGATGACAGGCTCAATTATTCCTCTGTAGAAGGGGAATTTTGTAGTGATTAAGCGAACCTGGCTTCTCGCGTTGACTTCATTTGTTGGAAGGAAGCCAGCTAGGAAAGTCCCAAATGATGATCACATGACCCTGGGATATTGCAATCATTGTAAATACATGCCAGTTGCCAAGAACCCGCATTTTGACGCTCATCAATGTGAGCGCCGGCCCCAAGTCAATTTTTTTTCAATACCATTGTAACTTTGAATGGTTGTTAAATGAATGTTTGTAAGTTGAGGACGACCTGAAGAAGGCCCCTCCCCCAATGGAACAACCCCTCTCCAGGGGTGGGATTCAAATTTCTTAACAACTGGTTCTGTGGGTGTGGCCTAATTTGTGGGTGTAGCTTTGTGATCATGTGACTGGGTGGGCATGACTTGCTGACTGGGTGTGGCTTGGTGGTCATGTGACCAGCTGGGCGTGGCTTGTATGTAAATATTATAAATATTTATGTAACTATTGAATTTTTTTATTTAAAAAAAAAAGCAACTTTTACCCAAAATCAGGCAAAGCAGGCAGGCAGATTGAGTTGCTCACAGAATCACAGATTCACTCAGAGATCTATCTTTCTGCAATCTGCTACCTGAGTCTGCACTGAAAAATAGAAGCTTCAATCCTAAGGAAGGTTCAGTTCTGCTTTTAGATTAGCTAGAAAGCAAGAAATCCAACAATTTCCTGCTTTCTAGCTAATCTAAATCTCCCGGCACAGCAGAACAGCTGATGGTTGGGGGGGGGGAGGAAAAATAGCAACTTACCAAAGGCAGCCAAGTTGGATGGCGTGCATGCCAGGTAAGGAGTGGGTGGGGAGGGAAGGGGCCAGCCAGTGGTGCAATTTGCCAGTTCTCGGAACTGCGCAGAATCGTAACAACTAGTTCTATAGAACCGGTCCGACCAGGTAGAATCCCACCCCTGCCCCTCTCCCGTTGAAAGTTAGCAAGTAAGGAAATGGGCTAAAACCCTTCTCTCTAACACCAGTGTTTCTTGTTTGTAGGGGAGGGACGTTTAACAATACACAACGTCTCTGAGAGATTGTGTCAACTGGTTTGGAATGGACTTTGGACTCCTTTATCCAGGCGGTTGGCACAGTGGTAGTGAAGCAGCTGAAGACCGCATCGCCTAATGCAGTGATCCCCAACCTTTTTGACGCCGCGGCCCGGTACCGGCATCAGCTGGGCGCCGCGGCCCGGTACCGGCATCAGCTGGGCGCCGCCATCTTTTTGATGAAAAAGTGCTTCCGGTGACCTCACGGGAGCACGTTTTCATCAAAAAGATAAGCGGCGCTAGCGCTCGATGAGCTTTTCCGGGTAGAAATGGCTTTCTACCGGAAAAGCTCACCGAGCGCTAGCGCCACCATCTTTTTGATGAAAACGTGCTTCCGGTGAGCTTTCTACCCGAAAAGCTCACCGGAAGCACTTTTTCATGAAAAAGATGGCGGCGCCCAGCAAGCCAGCAGCCCGGTAGGAGTTGTTCTGCGGACCGGTACCGGTCCGTGGACCGGTGGTTGGGGACCCTGGCCTAATGGATAAGGCATCTAGGAGAAAGGCACAGCTAGTCCAGGAAAGGGTCCGATACTTGGGTTATGATATAGAGCAAAGCAAACGTACTCTGAACCTTGTGCACAAATAAACCTATATTCTCCAACCTTTCGTGGTCTTGTGTCCTGGTTTTGGAAGCCAGATTTTCTGCAAGACTAGGAAAAAATATTCCCCTGCTGGATTTCTTAGCTTCTTTCATGGGTAGGGAAAAAAGCTGCCAGATAGTTTCTGGGTGTTACCCTAAAAGAGGACCTGACCTGGGGTGCTCACATTGCAGCCCTGGTCAAAAGGGCCCAGCAGAAATTAGACTACCTGAGACTTCTCAGAAAACAACAAGTGAATGAAAAACTGCTGGTGACCTTCTACCGCTGCACCATAGAGAGCATTTTAACCTACTGCACCTCTGTATGGTTTGCCAATTGCACAGTGGCAAATAGGACAGCGCTTCAGAGGGTTAATGTCATTGCCCAGAAGATCATTGGTTGCCCTCTCTCCTCTTTGGAAGAGCTTTATAGCTCCCGCTGCCTTAAGAAAGTTCAGAACATTCTCAAAGACCCATCTCATCCTGGGAACCCTTTTTTTGAACTATTACCATCTGGCAGACGGTGCAGGATAATAAAAACAAGGACAAATAGGCTGAAAACAGCTTCTATCCCAGGGCAGGAGCTCTGTTGAATTCTACTGTATGGTGCAATATTAAGGTGTTGGTGCAGTGTTGGGGGGGTTTCAATTCAATGTGTGGAGTGTGAAGGATGTGTGTTTCGTGGTCATGATGTGCGCTGAAGATGGTGTTTGATTTCGTTGTATGAGGTGCAATGACAATAAAGTGAACAAAACAAAACAACAGCCTTTGAAGGTAGACACAAAAAAGTGTGTGAGAACAGGCCGTAATCCCCAGATCAGTCCTTAAAATACAACCTTCCCATGGCTCTTACTATCGACCCTCCCAATGAATGCAGATGTTTGGCCTGTGATGGATGAATTCCAACCTGGTTCCTGAGTTAATCCATTTTCTAGGTTCATGCAATACACACGGAATGTCAAGCAAGCCAAGAGAAATGGATCTGCATCGGATAGCAATCCATGGGAGAAAAAAAAAACCAACCTGAAGTTAAAACCAGGAAGGCCTGAGTTGTGGGAATGGATTTAGCTATGTTTTTATCTTACCTGGTTGCAGGTTTGTTTGAATACAGCAAGGGCTGAGGACGAGGCAATGAACAAAGCCCCTAACTCAAGAAAACACTCCCTGTCACTGAGAAAAAAAGATAGAACAGAATAGAATAGAACAGAATAGAATTCAGTGGCCAGATGTGATTGGACACCCACGGAATTTGTCTTGGTGAATATGCTCTCAGTGTACATAAAGAAAAGATGGTAGTTTTTCCCATCCGGACTTCCCAAAGAAAGTTCAGTTCCCATCATCCCCAGCCAGCATGGCAAGGTTGAGAAGACAACTGATGTCCAGCAAACCAGACTGGAGCACAGACTTGCTCAGATGCCGTAAAAACCACCTTCGCCTTCGCACAACCCATTTGCCCACAGTGGGTTACACCTGGGTTCAATTCAATTGAACACAATCGGGTCCTTGGGACTCTCTGAACTTGGTGGTTTTCTTGCAGATACGTTTCATGCCCCAACTAGGTAACATCATCAGTGCTAGAACGGAGTGGGGTTTATTACTAGCCCTTCTAGCACTGATGATGGTATGTAGTGGGGTCATGAAAGGTCTGCAAGAAAACAACCAAGCTCAGAGACCACCAAAGACCCCACAGCAGTCCTCCTCCACTCTGCAAATCCCACTCCCTTCTAACATTGATGATGTTACCTAGTGGGGTCATGAAAGGTCTGCAAGAAAACAACCAAGCTCAGAGAGCATCAAAGACCCCACAATTCAACTCTGAGGCTACAAATATTCTTTTTTGTATTATTTTATTTTGTCAAGCGATTATAAGATAACAAATATAAGTATAAACATAGTTATGAATACATGAAATGGATACATATAAGGAAAAAAAATAGGACAGGGACGTTGGTGCGCTTATGCACGCCACCTACAGACCTCTTAGGAAGGGGGTGAGGTCAATAGCAGACAGTCCAAGGTTAAAGTTTTTGGGGTTTGGGGAAGAAATCACAGAGTCAGGTAGAGTATTCCAGGCATTGACCACTCTGTTGTTGAAGTCGTATTTCCTGCAATCAAGTTTGGTGCAGTTTACTTTGAGTTTGTATCTATTGTGTGTTCTTGTATTGTTATGGTTGAAGCTGAAGTATTCATTGACAGGTAGGACATTGCAATATATAATTTTATGTACTATACTTAGATGGGACCGAAGGCGGCGTAGTTCTAGGTTTTCTAGGTCTAGAATTTCAAGTCTGGTGGCATAAGGTATTCTGCAAGGAGTAGAGGGGTGGAGAACTCTTCTTGTGAAATATTTCTGGACTTTCTCCACTGTGCTAATATCAGATACGTAATGTGGGTTCCAGAGCTGTATTCAAGTATTGGTGTAGCAAATGTTTTGTATGCTCTAGTTAGTAGTGTGATATGAAAAAAAAAAAAATCACAGTAGTGTGAAAAAGAAAAGAAAACATCTCCTTTATTGAACTCAACTGTGGCTTCGAGGGATCTGGTTGAAGTATCGCAAACCAGCTGGCCCCACGCATGGGAGCCACTCGGGGACCCGACCCCCGTGGCTGAGCCCCTTAAGAGGAAGGGTGTTTTTTGTTTTTTTTAATGAGACCCGGACCGGCTGCCCCGCCCTCGAAAAGGCCCTTTAAAAGAGCCGGCGTGGCCACAGGGAGTGACCGCTGCTGGGTGAAGGTGTTACGAGGGCTCCATGGCCGAAGGAGGAGAATTCCCGGGGACCCCGGACATGGTAAGCAACCGGAGCTTGCGGAGGCTCGGCGGGTGAGCGGGTGGATGCTGGAGCCGGTTGCAGAAGTGCCCATTCCCAAACCGGGGTGCCAGTTGCAATCCTGCTGCATCCTTTGCCTTCCCTTTCGGGGAAGCTACGTCCTCCTTGGCGTGCTTTGCTTCCGCGTTTTACACGAGTAGTAAACGCAACCGTCGAGTAAGTTCATTTCCCCGGAGTAGCTGCGTCCGTGCGGTCGGGAGTAGTAAGACTTTACTCCCAGAGCGCGTAATTCCAAAGATGCTCCGCGCGGGGCGAGCTCTTTACGCACGGAGTTGTTTCCTCCTCCTTCCCTCCTAAATGTGGATTACACCTCCTCGTGGCTGCTAGAGACCGTGCAAGACTTAGTTTGTCCTTTCTCAGCACTAGGGCTGGACTCTTAAAAGGGAAACAAAATTATTGGCTGTCTTACAGTTGGAGAGGAATTGAAATACTACTGCTAGTATAGATAATAGTAACTCAGCAGTGATGCTGGCTCAGTACAAAACACTATTTCTGGCTGAAGTAGACAGACATGGAAGCCAAACTATTGAGTTTAAACTTTGTTGAACTGACCCAGTTTGATATCCTGTTTTGGTCAAATTCTCTATTCTTTTCCAAGGAGGAATTTAAATCTATGAGATTCCGTTTTCTTGTTTGTTTGTTTAAATCAGATACTAGAGGATTATTTCATGATGGGGGAGGACACAGAGGAAGAACCTGTCACTGACACAGCAACGGAAGAGGATGAAATTGATCTATATATAAACTTAACACTCACCTCAGGTAAAACATACTGGAACAGCAAATCCTGGTTTCTGTGGTTGGCGTAGAGAGTTTGTAATGAAATAGTATAGCAGGACAAAAGTGAACCAAAGCTGTCGTAATTGAATTTTCTTTCTTCTTTTTTTTTCCTTTACAAGAATATAAAGTATAAATAAGAGATTAAAAATATAAAAACCCATTGTTAAAAAAATGTGGATAATTATCCCTATGGAACTTGTCAGTGAACATATTTGAACAATAAACAACATATTGCTTATTGCTAGCATTTTCTATTAATACTGAACGTTATAGGTCAAGTTGAAATATAGTTTTGGGAAGGGAAAACCCAAATCTTGGATGCGATACAAAACTATATATAGTGTTATGCAAGAATGCTTTCCAATTAGAATGAAATTCTGCACCAGATTTATTTTTTAGGAAGGGTGGTCCATCAAAGATGTTAAACAGCTGTATATTAATATTAATATACCTTTTGTAAATACTGTATAATGAAAATATGACTGATAATTGAGTTTCATAGAAGTGTTTGCTCTATTCAATTGGACATGTGGCCAATTTACAAGTATATCTGAAAAGCTGAAAATGACCCCTTCCAAGTTAAATAGTGGTTAAGTTCACAGAGCACATTTATCCTAGTTACTAAGATAAGCAACCTTCTTAAGATTGTGTAATGTGTTAAGCCAAGTCACTTCCCTAGATTTGCAGCCTGCAAAGGCTCAGAACAAACCAAACCTAATATATGAATGCTAATTTTATATCAAATTAATCACTAAAGTATTGTGATTAAATTGTATTATTTACGTTTTATTCTTTTAAAGCAGCGGTCTCCAACCTTGGCAACGTTAAGACTTGTGGACTTCAATTCCCAGAACCTGGCTGAGGAATTCTGGGAGTTGAAGTCCACAAGTCTTCAAAGTTGCCAAGGTTGGAGATCCCTGTTTTAAAGTATTTGTCAACTTGTAAAACACTCCTATGCTGATTTCCAAGTTGCTATATGAAATAAGCGGAGGGGGAACCCCTTCAAGGAACAGACGGCAAATGAACATTCCAAGATGATCTTACAGAAATTGTAACTGAGGCAACCGGGTATTCTGGGCCCGAAAATCCTCTATTGGAGAGTGTGATTGATGACGTCTAGCCCATGAATGTGTTCCATTGGACAATCTGAATTATAATATACTCAGAGGGGTGGGGGGAAACCAGGGTCAATGGTGACATGAATTACGTGTCTCAGAATAGGCTTCATACAGGTCATGCCGACATGTTCGCTCCTAATAAATCCTTTGAAGCTTTCGAAGCTTGGCTCAAGACTCATGATTTAATTAGGGCAGCTGCCGGAATCCTGACAGGATTCTTTACAAGAGGGACCTCTGTGAAGACCATGAACTATATGATAGTCTTCCACCTCTTTAGCCCCTTCAACAACTAAAGGGATCTAGTAACATCCGCCAAATCCTGAAATTAGTACGGTTGCAAGGAGTACAGAAAATAAGATGGCTTGAACCCAGGACCTTTAATCGTGTGAAATCTTGCTTAGAGTGAGATTGCGATAATGTAAGAATTCTATTGCAGTTACAGACCTCCCCTTTTAGCCTGAGGGTGTTTCCATATTGACCTAGATGTTTGTTCTCTTGGTTTGCAAACCTACCCTGAAGACCACGCGGCAAAGGCCTTGACCATGGAATCTCCGAAAGTGGCTGTGATTGACCCCAGGGAAGAGGAGGTGGCCAATGCTGGAGAAGAAAAGGAGACCGGATCTTCAGACATGGAACTGATGGTAGAAGATGGAAAAGAAGAGGAACGTTTTCCCCAAGAGTTTCAGCCCCGGTTTGCTTATAGCACCATGGAGGTAGAAGAAGAAGAAGAAGAAGAAGAAGAAGACATGACCGACTATGGAGAGGTGCCTACAAGTCAGAATGCAGGAAAACTGCATGACTTGGAAGATCCAGCTGTTATGAGCGCTGTATGCAGTCAGCTTCTGCTGGAGGTGAGGAGAACCCTGGGGAATGATGTCCTTTGATAGG
This sequence comes from Notechis scutatus, assembly GCF_049901735.1. NCBI lineage: Eukaryota > Metazoa > Chordata > Lepidosauria > Squamata > Elapidae > Notechis > Notechis scutatus. Next base: position 8,842,192 of record NC_142019.1, on the reverse strand, counting down.
TGCTCTCAAAATGGAGATGAGCTGCAAAGAATGGGTGGTAGACCAGCTGGCTATGAAAGAAGGGACATCTCCCCCAATCCGTTGAAAGTGCACTAGATTTGAGTTGCTTCCCTAAAAGTGTAGCCTCTAAAGGTCTTCTCTAAGCTATGGAAGGGGACCTCAAGTTTTGCTCCTTCTTTCATCTAGAAGCCATCTTCTCTCAGGACTTGGCAGTAGTATGACCAGAGATCTCCATGTGAAGTAGATTAAGCTGAGAGAAGATGGAAAGGCTGTAAATCACTGAGTAAACTCAATAGTCTTCTCTTGGTCCACCTTGGTCTACTTATTTATTTATTTATTATTTTGTTAAGCGATTATGAGATAACAGGTATAAGCATAAACATAGTTATGAATACATCAAATGGATACATATAAAGAAAAAAGAAAAACAATAGGACAGGGACGGTAGGCACGTTGGTGCGCTTATGCACGCCCCCTACAGACCTCTTAGGAAAGGGATGAGGTCCATAGTAGACAGTCTAAGGTTAAAGTTTTTGGGGTTTGGGGAAGAAACTACACAGTCAGGTAGCATATTCCAGACATTGACCACTCTGTTGCTGAAGTCGTATTTCCTGCAATCAAGTTTGGTGCGGTTAACCTTGAGTTTGTATCTATTGTGTGCTCTTGTGTTGTTATAGTTGAAGCTGAAGTATTCATTGACAGGTAGGACATTGCAAATGTATAATTTTATGTACTGTACTTAGATGGGACCGAAGGCGTCATAGTTCTAGGTTGTCTAGGTCTAGAATTTCAAGTCACCAGGCTAGAAACCAGGAGTCTGTGAATTCTAGTCCAACCTTAGGCATGAAAGTCAGCTGGGCGACTTTGGGGCTGGTCACAATGGCTCAGTCCAACTTACCCTATAGGCAGTGGGTGGGATTCAAAAAAATTTACATACTGGTTTTGTGGGAGTGGCTTGGTGGGAAAGTTACTGCAAAATCCTCATTCCCTCCTCACCCCACTAACCTGCTTTCCAGCTCCATTCTCCTGCGCAGAGCAACCAAAGAAGACCCAGCCGATCAGCTGGGACTCGATGGGAGGCAGAGAATAGATGGGGCCGGGGCCAGTCAGAGGTGGGATTTACCGGTTCTCCAAATTACTCAAAATTTCTGCTACCGGTTCTCCAGAACTGGTCAGAACCGGCTGAATACCACCTCTGCCTATAGGGTAATCGTTATGGAGAAAATAGGAAGGATCGTTATGTATGTTTGTCACCTTGAGTTATTTATAAAAATAAAATAATGGTGAGGTATATGTTAAATAAAAATATCCACTACCATATCTGACTTCAAATTATAATTTTGTAATTGACCAAAGGGGGATTACATATATAGGGAAAAAATTCCACGCTTTAATTTTAAATGCATAGCCAAAAATAAAATCCGTAACTGATATTTTGTAATGCCGATAATGCCCCTGAAAAAAATAAAATTAGTTGTGCGAGTGCTCGTTTTGGATTTAGGACATCCTGTATCCTCTTTAGTGGCATTTTTGTGATTTTTCTTTCTTTGAATCCCCTCTTTTCTCTTCGCAGAATGAAGATTCTGCTATTCTTGATAGCAAACTGGCCAACGATCTTTCAGATTTTTCTCCCGATTACTTGGTAAGACGGTTTAGCTTCTACTCCCCCTCCCCTTCTGATAAATGTGTACTAATGGAAGAAATACAAAAAGGGGGGCTGGGGTTAGGCAGGATTTTACAGGAAGGGGCTGCTGTTAAACGGATCCATCAGACAAACATTCAGCTGTGAACCAAGGCAGCAAATATATCACAACACAGCTTCCTCTTCCTGTTTTCCCCACAACAACCCCCTTGTGAGGTGGGTTGGGCTGAAAGAGTGAAAGAGGGCCTGGCACAAAAGTTACCCATCATCACAAAATCTCCAGAACCGTAAAGCCTACAAACTTGGAAATTTGGCACCTATGTTCCTCTTGGCTTCTAGGTGCTCGCTAAGAAAGGATTTTTCGAAATGACTATCAGAACATTTAGAGTATTTCCTACATTATTATTATTAACACGCTCTGATGCTAAGGAGTTCTACTCCCCCTCCCCACCTGAAAAGAAATCTGTGCCAAATGCAAAACACAAGCAGAGGAGAGGAGTTTCAGTTTCACAGCAGCAAGCAGCTTTAGTACAGAACAGTTGAGCTAAGCCACGCCCAGGCCCCTTGCTGGCTCCTTGCTCACACAGCAAATACTGTCTCAGTTTCCAAACAGCCCTCAACTATCTCACATGCTAACCAGATGAATACCGATGGATGCTGGTAGGCAGAGGCAGAATCCCACACACACACACACACTTATTTTCATCCCCAAAAACTAAGCCCGATCACATAGTTTCGTAGCAAAGCATGGGTATCGAGCTAGTGAGCAATAGAAGCAGCCTTGAATGCTTTAACTGTACCAATTGCTTGCAGTCATTTTGCCTCTTTTCTCATCTTTGCATCTATTTTTCCCTCTCCTGTTTAGCCCCATTCAAAGAGTTGTATGTGGAATCCAATTCTGAGAAGGGCCCCGTCGTTATCTGTGATGCAGGTAACTCTCTTTCTCTCTGATTGGCTTTATCATCTACCCAAGCTTGGCTACCACTAATTGCCCTAAACCAGGATGGGCTGCGTGGATCCAGCACTGAGCCAGCCATAAGGCAGGGTGTTCAAACAGCGGCAGCTGGATCCATCCAGCACGGCAAGCCAAAAACAAAAAACACACAAGGACGGAAAGTCATGCGTGAACCCCGGTCTGCTGGGTCTCGAAGAAGCCTTGGAAGTGTTTGAAGCTTCTCGTATTTTAGAGGAGGGGGCTTTTATTTTCCGAATGAGAACATCTTAGTGTGGATATGATCAAAGATGGATGGATGGAAGGAAGGAAGGAAGAGAAGGAAAGAAGCGGGAAGAAAGGAGGAAAGGGGGAAGGAAGGAGAGAAGGAAGGAAGGAGTTCAGAGAGGAAAAAGCAAGAGATGATATCGGACCCATTTGCCTTAATTAAACAGAATTCTGGATTAATTTTCAAAAATGGCATTTTGGTAGCCTATTTTTTACCTTCTGTGGTTCTCTACCCTTCTGCCACTGGAGGACACTCCAAATTATATTTTCCTCCTAACACCTTTTGCTCGTATTGCTTTAAAATCAGGACGATTGATAATTTGGGCCTAAAAGGCATGGTCCCAAATTATCTTCAGCTTCTTCCTCTTTCCTCCTCTTGAGAGGTCATTTCACTTCCAACTGAAATGGGGATTAAACAAGGATGGTTGAGGTCTGAAAATCCGCTTCAGAGCAGAAGCCAAATACTTACCCTTAAATTCAGTCATATGGAGTTTTAATCATAGTGAGTGAACTGCCCCAAAGTTGTGGTCTGCAAGGGAGGTGTCCAGAGGATGTGCCAAAAGAAGTCAAGATGCCCAACGGTGCAACTTGAAGCTTTGCCTGATTTTTATCTGCATTGTGACAGTGCTTCGGTGTTGATTTTTATTTTTTTGGCCGCCTCCTGTCAACGAGCCCATCTCCGTAACCCCAACGAATTGCAATTCGGGGGTTGACTGTCGTTTCTTATCCTTCAGGCTCTAGAAAGGATGTCTCGGTCCGCTTCCAATCTAGACTTCCTGACTTCACCGTTGTGGACCAACTACCTCGATTCCCCTGATGTGCACTGCTCGGTTTTCTATGGCAGGACTCCCGCTTCCCAGCGTTTCATGTGTCAAGTAAGGGAAATGATTGATTGATTCTGCAGAAGCTCCGTGCTCTAGCAGGAACCTACCTCGTTGCACATTGTTGAATGATAAAAACCGTCGGCTTGAGTTGGTGCCAAGATCTCCTAAGAGTTCAGGATTCTGGTTTTAATATGTATTTTATATATAAGTTGAGTTGTGTATATACGTTTGAACTTCTCAATTTTGATGATTGTCACTGCTCCGGTCCTCTTCCTCTCTTGCAGCAACCTCGAGTGATGTCGCCTTCCATAAGACCGCCTTATCCGTTCACTCCATCCCGTAGGTTACGTCGTCTGTTTGGCCGTAATCAGGTGATGTGCTATGGAATTTGAATATTGTGCCTCTGGGACAGAGTACCTCAACCTTGGCCACTGTGGGAGGTGTCTGGACTTCAACTCCCAGAATTCCCCAGTCAGCCTGACCAGTTTTGCAACTTGCATGGGTTATTTATTTTATTTGTCAAGCGATTATAAGATAACAAGTATAAGTATAAATATAATTATGAATACATGAAATGGATACATATAAGAAAAATGCGCTTATGCATGCCCCCTACGGACCTCTTAGGAAAGGGGTGAGGTCAATAGTAGACAGTCTAAGGTTAAAGTTTTTGGGGTTTGGGGAAGAAACTACAGAGTCAGGTAGAGTATTCCAGACATTGACCTCTCTGTTGCTAAAGTCGTATTTCCTGCAATCAAGTTTGGTGTGGTTTACCTTGAGTTTGTATCTATTATGTGCTCTTGTATTGTTATGGTTGAAGCTGAAGTATTCATTGACAGGTAGGACATTGCAATATATAATTTTATATACTATACTTAGATCGGACTGAAGGTGGCATAGTTCTAGGTCTAGAATTTCAAGTCTGGTGGCATAAGGTATTCTGCAACAAGTAGAGGAGTGGAGAACTCTTCTTGTGAAATATTTCTGGACTTTCTCCACTGTATTAATATCAGATACGTAATGCGGGTTCCAGACTGATGGGCTGTATTCAAGTATTGGTCTAGCAAATGTTTTGTATGCTCTAGTTAGTAGTGTGATAATACCAGAGAAAAAGCTACACAGGATTAGGTTAACAACTCTTAATGCCTTTTTGGCTATGTAGTTACAGTGGGCTCTAACACTTAGATCATTTGAGATTGCATACTCCAAGTTATGAGTGTAATGGGCAAGCTCCATTATAGTTGTAACTTGAGAGAGAGTGGAATGGCATGGAATGAGTTGGAAGGGACCTTGGAGGTCTTCTAGTCCAACCTTCTGCTTAAGCAGGAGAACCTGTAGAATTTCAGATAAATGTCTGTCTAGTTTCTTCTTAAAAACCTCCAGTGATGGAGCGCTCATGATTTCTGGTGGCAAGCTGTTCCACTGGTTTATTGTCCTCACTGTTAGGAAGTTCCTCCTTAGTTCCAGGTTGCTTCTGTCTTTGATTAGTTTCCATTCTTGTCCAGCCCTCTGGTGCTTTGGAGAAAATTTGACCCCCTCTTCTTTGTGGCAGCCCCTCAAATACTGGAATACTGCTCTCATGTCACCCCTAATTCTTATTTTCTTTAGACTAGCCAAACCCAAATCTGTTCTGACCCAACCAGGTTCCCAAAGAGCAAACACAGACAAAGGGAGCAGCCCCCACCTTTTAAGGTTTAATAACTAATTCTGTTCCTTTCCACTAATTAGCTCTGACAAAAAAGAGCCTTGCCAATTTGTTTGTCAAGGCTGCCAAAAACCCAGAGATAAGAACTAATTTACAAGATTATCCAAACATGAACTAAGCAGTCCACAAGTTGAACTTCAGACCTTCTTTGCTTTCTGCAAAGAACGCTTTTTCAAACCTGGCTTTTATCCTCTTGAGGGAGGGGCCATTACCTTGCAGCCTTACTCCCGAGTCGCCCATGCTGTTGTAACTGTTCTTTCCTCCAAGCAATCCTTTGTGCACACACACTTAGCACAGGCTCCTCGGGAACCTCCTCATTACTGCTGCCAGCCCCCACAATCTCTGAAGACAGCAGTGCACTCCCTGATGGTCCTGGCCCCTCATCTGAGTCCTCGCTCTCCTCAGCCATCTGCACCTGCTGCTGGCTAACCACAACAAAATCCTGCAGCTGTTCTTCCTATGGTTTAGTCTCCAGGCCTTTGATCCTCTTAGTTGCTCTTCTCTGAACTTTTTCCAAGGTCTCAACATCTTTTTTTGTAGTAGGGTGGCCAAAATTTATAAGCTATAAGAGTTGTACAAAGAGCTGTACCTGTACTCTGCTGGAAGGGGTTTCTGTTACTCTGGTTTGGAGAAGCAGCCAAGGTGTCCTTAACCAGGTCTTCTTTGTTAAGCGAGAGTATACAAGAGGTGATTCCTTCTCAAAATCCTTTAAAGAGATTTCGGACTGCTGAACACTCACTCTGATCTTGCACCTTATTTTTTTAAAAGTTATTTATTTATGTTATTTGTTGAGCATGTGTTAGAAATCAGGGGTGGCCAATCTTTTGGACCTCAGGGACCACCAAACTCACAATTTGCAGCAGACACCCTGGGAGAATCCCCAAAAAAAGTCTGCAGGAAAATTCCCCATCCCATTTTCCTACAGGTCAATCATTCTTTGGGATCGCAAGATACCATCTCCAGCTCCGTTCTCGGGGGGCAGGAGAGAGGGGGGAAGAGAGAGAGACTTTTGGCTTCATGCAAGGAAAGCAGCAGAAGCAGCAGAAGTCTTTCTTTCTCTCCCCCAAACTCTGCCAGAAATGAGTCTTTGCCATCACAGCCTCTTGGAGCAGGAGGACTTGCAGGGTCCCAAAGACTCATTTCTGGTGGAGTTTGGGGAAGAGAAAGAAAGACTTTGGCTGCTTTCCTTGCGTGCAGCCAAAAGCAGAAGAAGAAAGAAGCGGAAAGAAGCAGCCCGGTGGCCAGGCAAGGCACATGGGATGAGAGGGGCAAGTCCCCCCCCCTCCATCCTTTCCCCCCTCCCCTCACTACCTCTTCTTGGCAATGCAAGTGACGCAAGCCTTGTGTTCCCATGGGCCATGTGGGCGGCGTAGCCTTTGTGTTCCCGCGCAGCCTGGATTAATTGCTTTGGGGGATGCTTTGACATTTCTCTGTGGACCACCAAAATTTTCTCACGGACCACCAGTGGTCCTCGCCCACTGGTTGGCGACCACTGTGTTAGATAACAGATACAGGTATAAACATGAATATTAATACATGAAATGGGTAAGAATAAAAGGGAACATTAGAACAGGGACGGTAGGCACATTGGTGCTCTTATGCCCCTTACAGATCTCTTAGGAATGGGGTGAGGTGAACAGTAGACAGTCTAAGGTTAAAGTTTTGGGGATTTGGGGGAAAAAAACCACAGAGTCAGGTAGGGTGTTCCAGGCATTGACCACTCTGTTGCTGAAGTCGTATTTCCTATAATTGAGTTGGTGCAGTTTACCTTCAGTTTGTATCTATTGTGTGCTCTTGTATTGTTATGGTTGAAGAACAGAACGACCAAAGCGGTTAGGATCTAACCCTCAGTGTGTCTTCTCTTCAGATGTCAGGATATGCTTCTCCACCTCCATTCCAACCGTTCTTTTCCAATGCCAGCAGCCCAACGTGGGCTTCGACCCACACCCCTAAAACACCACCTTTCAGCCCACCGGGTGGCAGCCAACAGAAGTTCAGGTAAACGGGGATTCAGACAACTCTTTGGTTCCCCCCCCCACCCCCCACCCCGAAGAGAGTTGGCATTCACTGCTCTCGTTTGTCTTCCATTTTCCTAGCTTGCCCAGCACAATGACCCAGTTGCATCCTTTGCACCAGCGATTTCTGACCCAAAGACTGCGAGGACAAGAAGCGAGGTAATGGGGCAGGGAAAATAGAAAGGGGGAACAAAGCCACGGTGGTTGACTCGAGTCGTGATATTCCATGTATCGAAATAACAATTATACAGATTGCAATGGTGGTTGTGTGTGGTCAAGTCAACCAGGTCGACTTTCTCCATGACAATCTGGTCCTTCAGAGGGTTACAATGGTACACCGCCATTGCTATAAGTGAGTCTGCTCACTGGTTGTCCTCTTCTCCTCCTTCCACCTTTCCCAGCATCAGAGCCATCTCCAGGTAGCTAGTTTCATATTTCAGTCAAATATCATGAATGCTACTCGGGCCTAAATACTAAAATCTTGCCAAGGGTAATATGAATTTGCAGCAGTGGGGGTATTCTACCGGTTTGGACTGGTTCAGCCGAGCCGGTAGTGCCGAAGAGCAGTGGAGACAGAACCACTTCTCTCCGAGGCTCTGCTGTTGGGCCCGCCCACCTGCCCACCTGGGCTTCCCTACTCACCTTTATTCATTGCTTTTGAAGTGCAGCTGCTTTGCACGGCACAGCCGAGTGCCACATGGCAGCTGCCGAAGTGACAGGGGAGAGTGCAGGATGGCAGGAGGCAAGTCGGAAAGCCTCTGCGCCTGCACAAAGTGCATGTTTGGTGCACACACATGTGCAAAGTGTGCGTGCACCTGCAAAGCGTGCCCACCGAGGCCCCCCCCCCTCCACCAAACGGGTGGTAAAAATGTTTCAAGCACACCACTGATTTGCAGCTTCATTTATCCTGAGGGTTTTTTTTAATGGGGAAATCTCCTTGAAATGCTTTTTCCCAAATGTTTTCCCACCAGGGCCAGTTGTGGGATTCGATTTTTTTTTTACTACCGGTTCTGTGGGCGTGGCTTGGTGGGCATGACGGGGGAAGGATACTGCAAAATCCCCCTTCCCTCCCCACCCCACTAACCTGCTTTCCAGCTCTGTTCTCCTGTGCAACCAAAGAAGACCCAGCCGATCAGCTGGGACTCAATGGGAGGCAGAGAAGAGATGGGGTTGGCAGGGCTAGTCAGAGGTAGTATTTGCCGGTTCTCCCAATGACTCAAAATATCCGCCACCGGTTCTCCAGAACCGGTCAGAACCTGCTGAATACCACCTCTAACCAGGGCTGAATTATTGAGCATGAGATAACCTTACCGTTGGGTTGTCCGCAGATTCCCTATCCTTGTTTCAGTGCCTTATACATGAAGGGTTGTGTGGCTTAGTGTACTTGTTCCACGCGCTAAATCCCATCTGGTGGAACAAATCCCAGATTTAAGGTAAGGCCTTCAAAATAAAATTTGGACTCAAGTTGGCTACTGACCTTCCATTCATGGCTTGTGTGAATCCAGATGATTCAAGAGCGCTTTCAAAATCTTCCCCCAGAGAGTTAAAGGTAAAATGAGGATATATTTCTTGGCTGAAGTTGACTTCTTGGACCAGGGGAATTTCAAAACGTATCTTATAGATCGTGTTCCTGCTTGCCTCCAAGACGTCCCTCCGTGGACTCCCAGCCATCCGAAGCGGATCCTTTCTCCGGCCTCATGACTCCAGTTGAAAAAGATTGGGTGATAAAGGTACAGATGTTACAGCTGCAAAGTGAAAATCCCAAGCGGGATGATTATTATTATCAGGTGAGTGCAGGAAATGGGTGGAACTGGTCTCAGCTTGTGGGCCGGGCAGGGGAGAATCCGTGGAGTGGTGGGACTTGGGATGGGCGTCCCAATGGATTGCTTGTGGTTGTAGGTGCATCCTTGTTCCTTTGGAAGTGATGCTATCGAGGGAGGAAATGAGGAAGTCGAGGAACGCGTGAGGCACCTCCTGAAGCAGAAGGCTCCTCTGGGGGACCCGGTAAAGCAAGGGTCTTCAAACTTGGCAAGTTTAAGACTTTTGGACTTCAACTCCCAGAATTCCTGAGTGGAACATGACTGGAGTAGGAATTCTAGGAGTTGAAGTCAACAAGTTTTAAAGCTGTCAAGTTTGAAGACCCCTGGAATAGATAAAGAGAGAGGTAGAATAGATAAAGAGAGATAGAATAGAGAGAGAGAGAGGATAGACAGCTAGAATAGATAGATAAAGAGAGGTAGAATAGATAGAAAGAGATATAGAATAGAAAGAAAGGAAAGGAAAGGAAAGGAAAGGAAAGGAAAGGAAGGAAGGAAGGAAGGAAGAAAAGAAAGAAAAAGAAAGAAAAAGAAAGGAAAAGAAAGAAAAGAGAAAGAAAAAAGAAAGAAAAAGAAAGGAAGGAAGGAAGGAAGGAAGGAAGGAAGGAAGGAAGGAAGGAAGGAAGGAAGGAAGGAGAATAGAGCAAGGGTCTTCAAACTTGGCAAGTTTAAGACTTGTGTACTTTAACTCCCAGAATTCCTGAGCTAACATGACTGGAGGAGGAATTCTGGGAGTGGAAGTCCACAAGTTTTAAAGCTGTCAAGTTTGAAGACCCCTGCTTAAAGCAAAGTTGCTCTTTCCTGCCTCTCTTCACTCCAAGCAAACCCTTTAAGAACATTTACTATTGTTTTGCCCGTTGGATCATTTGACCTACAAGCTACAATTAAGATGCGTGGTCTTTTTCTGGCTGAGGAAAGTGTTTAGTCTTGAGCCATTGTCCAGGAAGAGGAATCCAAAGTTAACCTACTCTTTAATCCAAACCTTTTCTCTTAGGTCAGAGGAAACATTTCAATGTAGTGTCAGTTTAGGGAGTCTTAGAATTAGAATTCTTTTATTGGCCAAGTGTGATTGGACACACAAGGAATTTCTCTTGTTGCAAATGCTCTCAGCATACATAAAAGAAAAGACACATTCATCAAGAGTCAAGAATCATCGGGTACAACACTTAATAATAGTCATAGATTACAATAAGCAGTCAAAACATACTAGGAAACAGTCAATATAAATCATAAGGATACAAGCGACAAAGTTACAGTCATACAGTCACAAGTGGGAGGGGATGGGTGATAAGGAGTGAGGTGAAGATTTTGTAAACAGTTGGACAGTGTTGAGGGAATTATTTGCTCAGCAGAGTGATGGCTTTCAGGAAAAAAACTGCTCTTGTGTCTAGTTGTTCTGGTGTGCAGTGCTTTATAGCATCGTTTTGAGGGAAGGAGTTGAAACAGTTTATGTCCGGGATGTGAGGAGTCCGTAAATATTTGCACAGCCCTCTTTTTGACTCGTGCAGGATACAGGTCCTCGATTAAAGGCAGGTTGGTAGTAATCGCTTTTTCTACAGTCCTAATTATTCTCTGAAGTCTGTGCCTGTCCTATTGGGTTGCAGAACCAAACCAGACAGTTATAGAGATGCAGATGACGGACTCCATCATTCCTCTGTAGAACTGGATCAGCAGCTCCTTGGGCAGTTTGAGCTTCCTGAGTTGGCGCAGAAAAAACATTCTTTATTGTATGGAGCCCTACTTGAGATGTTTCAGGGCTGTGCATGGTCTTGGAACCTCAGGACACTCTGAGGCTGAAATGAGATGGTTTCTTGATGGTCAGGTACAATGCCAAAGGATTCTTCAAATGGCCTCCCCAGTAATGGAATGGATAATCCCTCCAGAGATCATTGCCTGGACAAAATGGGTTTCAAAGCCATCCTTCAGTCCCTGTTGAAGATGTAAATGGAAAGTAGGACAGGTATAAGATGCTCTAAAGCAGGGGTTCCAAGCCCTGGTCCATGGACCAGTACCGGGCCACAGCATGCCAGCATCTGGGCCGCACCAACAAGCGAAGCCCCATCCACGGGATGCAGACAGCATGCAAAACCTTAGATTAACAGAGTTGGAAGGGACCTTGTAGGTCTTCTAGTCCAGGGGTCTCCAACCTTGGCAACTTTAAGACTTGTGGACTTCAACTCCCAGAGTTCCTCAGCCAGCAAAGCTGGCTGAGGAACTCTGGGAGTTGAAGTCCACAAATCTTAAAGTTGCCAAGGTTGGAGACCCCTGTTCTAGTCCAACCCACCGCCCAAGCAGACCCTACACCAGGGGTCTTCAAACTTGACAAATTTAAGACTTGTGGACTTCAACTCCCAGAATTCCTCCTCCAATCATGTTAGCTCAGGAATTCTGGAAGTCCACAAGTTTTAAACTTGCCAAGTTTGGAAGATCCTTGCCCTACACACCATTTCTGACAGATGGCAGTCCAGTCTCTTCTTGAAAGCTTCCAGGGATGAAGCTCCCACAACTTCTGAAGGCAACTCTTTTCCTCTCCGGTCTATGGAAAAAAAACCTTTGTCCATGGAACCGGTCCCTGGTGCCCAAAAGGTTGGGGGCACCAGGGACTGCTCTAAAGATAACCCTAATTTATATACCGTAGGCTCTTCCTCCTCTGACCCAAACGTCCTACCTTGTCCCTAGGAATATTATCGCAAGCTGGAACACAAACAAGCCGAGAAAGGATTCTTGGCAGGAAGTAAACCGGAGGTCCCTAAGCTCGTCACTCCGTATATCCAAAGAGTGGACAGCTATGAATCTAGTAAGTCCAGTGCAAAGGGTGTGTGTGTGTTTCTAAGGCATGGAAATGCGCGAACCTCTCCTAACAGTGACTTCCTCTGCCAGTAGTGCGGATTCCTGGATCCTTAGGACAGGTAGCCATGTCCACCTGCTACAGTCCCCGCAGGGCTATCGATGCCGTGCACCATTTCTCTGTGGAACAGGTAGGTGCCCGATCGTTTCGCCCACCCTGTACCTGAATGGCAGCATCAGGAGGGGGCCTCTCTTTATATATTTTGGGGGGTGGGGAGAAGATTGTTGCAACTAACGTACAAAAATTTTCAAAAATTTTAGCAACAGGTTCTCTGCCCGGTGGTTGGGTGGGCGTGGTAGGCATGGCCTAATTGGCCTCCTGCACCACGGTTGAAGGGGGAGTGTTTTTGCCCTCCCCGGACTCCGGAGGCTCTCTGGAAGCTGGAAATGGGCTCATTTCTGGCCTTCCCGAACTTCCAAGAAGCCCGTTTTTCACCCTCCTCGAGTCTCCGTGTGCACCCTGCACTTACAAAACGGGCCTTGTGGGGACTCCTGGGTATAGAGTTGTAATTGCAGGAATGTTCCAATCTCGGATGGCAAACCTCAGATAAAGAATGTTTCCAAGCAAATACAACTCGGGCAAACAAAGTCACTAATCTAAAGGAGGATTAGAGAGAGGAGGTCAACATATGTTAGACTTTAACTAGAGATAATTAATTGTATGGATTACTGTGCTAAACAGTAACCGAAAGTTAAGCAGTAACCAAAGTTAACCAATGATGGAGAAAAATTAAAAATGTGTATAAATGCAAGACTAGACTCCAATAAATATAATCATGATTCAGTTGTTCATGATCAAACAACTCGACTGCCTTGTCATTACACCTGGGAGAGGCAGGGCGGGGTCAGCCAGGAGTGGGATTTGGGGGTTGCTCCAAACTTCACAGAATCTTAGGGGCCCTCCAGATCCCCTGCAAACCGCAAGCAGCCCACCCCTGTCTTAAACCTATTAAATCAACATTTGTCCTGGGCGTCGGACGGACGTAGCGTGCCATTTCATTGCTCCACGATTCTGCAACTCGTCTGGAGAAGTCGTTGCAAATTCAGTGGGAAGGGGCCTGCAGATTCGTTAGAACGTGCTGCCGGCGGCTTCTTTTCTAGCGACCCAAATCTTTTCGTTTCCCCCTCTCTTCTTTTCCAAGGCGGTGGGAAGTCAACGGATACAAGTACTGTACCAGATCGAGAATGTAAGTGGCTGCTGGCTGCTTCTTTATACGTTTGTAAGGTTTAACAGTTGAGTAGATTAAAAGTCCCGGCTGATGTTTTATATGCTGTGGAAACAGATGTACCTTCTGCTCCTGGAGATAGAGGAAATTCAGCGGAAACTGGATGTGGCCCCAGAGGAGATGCATCCCCAGTTATGTGAGAAGCTTCTCCATGTGCTAGAGCGCACCTACCAAGCACTGAGAATTGAAAAGCATTCTGGCAAAGAGTGAGTCCAAGACAAATGACATAAGGGTAACAGGAGAGCACCTTTACAATGACTTAGTGTCTGCATAAATTCATTTCAGCTGCTTTCTTAACAGTACCAACAGTTATCTCGCTTCTTCTTTCTGCTTTCCTGCTAAAGCAGTGCCCCCCTCTCCAAAAATTTTGGGGCACAAGGGACTGGTTCCACGGGGAAAGATTTTTCTGCGGACCGGAGGAGGTGTGGTTTTGTGTGCAGCCTGGCTCCTGCAGATGGAGCTTCACTTGTTTGGGTGGCCCAGTTGCTGGCATGCCGAGGACCGGAAGTTGGGGACCCCTGTGCTAAAGAACGTTTTCCGTGTGGTCTGGAACTGTTGAGGTTCACGTCCTCCCTGCTCTATGACCCTCTGCTTTCAGTTTTGAGAAGGCCGTTCTCTACCCATTGACTGGGAATTGTTGTTCTTATCCAGAGTGATTCTGATTCACAATCGAGAGGCTGCGAGTTCGATCCTAGGCAGATCTGCTCGAGTGTGGGGGGTGGTGGACTAGATGACCTCCAAGGTCCCTCCCAACTCTGTGATTCTATGATTCATCTCCTTTTAACGACCCCATCCTCCCTCGCAGGGCGGAATCTGAGCAACTGAATGGAGCTGGGGTTTTTTTTACTGGCCAGATGCTCTTCCTGTTGCCAGCACGGAGTTTTTTTTTCCCCAGCAGATACATTCCCATTGCGCCCAGAGAGAGAGAGAAATATCTGCCTCTACCTAGGATGGAACTCATGAGAGCTCCGCCCCAGGCCAACCTCACCACTCAAGAGTGATTCTGGATAATTTCTGGAAATTCCAGGACATTTCTGTAGCTATACTATTGAGCTCTTTAACGTGTAGTTTTTCTCACTCCTCGCAAAGCCTTTGCTTTGATTCCCTTGGGTGTTTTTTTTTCCTTTCAGAGAGGTCCAAGAGGAGTTTCTACAGATTCTACTGATTAGAAAAGGGAAGCGGCTAGTGGCACGTCTCCTGCCACATCTGTCCCCAGAGCAAGCCAAGATAATCCTTGTCAACATTGTACAACACCTAGCAGTGCTTATCAAGAAGGACTTGCTGGAGGAGGTACCTGTTCTCACCCTAGTTCTCCTTTAGCCATTACCCGGATATCTGGAGATCCCTTGCATGGTGGGGTTTTTGCGTGCAAAGCAAGCATTTTGCATTTCTAAGAACCACCTCACAGAATGGCTTGACTTCTTCTGACCCAAAGTCTTCAGAAAGCAATGGGACAAAATGGACGGACTTCATTCGAGTTGAGGTCCCAAGCTTGTTCTGCGGGGTGGGAAGGTTACAATCTGAATTTGTTCTGTGGCTCAATGTGTTGATATTGCTAAAAAAAGTGGCGGGGGGGGGGTGCGATTGACCTTGGTTTAGCCATGATTGGTTGAATAAACTACAACTGGCTAACTTCACTAAACATATGAAGTGGTAAACCTGAATGAACACAGTGCAGGGATGGTCCATTTAGGATGCTGGCAACATTGTGGTTTAGTCCCGTGGGTGAACCCAGCTTAGATACAATGGTTGACTGGATTCCAGTATCTCTGGTCTATGGACTGGATGTCATAATTTGTCCCAGGGTGGAAGACTTGGGTTTGATCTAATGTTTTGTCACTTTGCTGTTCTTCCTCTTGGCCCCTTGGACTCTGGCAGACCCTCTCTGTCCTCTATAATCCTCTCTGTGACACCATTGGGCAGTTGACCTTTAGACAGTTGATGGACGTCCTCCACAAACTCACCCAGTTGCAGCCTGATTCTGTCAAGCAATCCCTCGCTTTGGTCTTTGGCAATAAGGTATGGGAGCGTACACATTTCTGAGCGGAATCCATCCTGGAGTGAGGTGTAGAATTTTTTCTTAGCAAGTACCATCTAGGTCAGCGGTTGCCAACTGGTAGGCGCGAAAAATTTTGGTGGGACGCAGGGAAATCTCACCCCAGAGCACCCCCCGCAAAGCAATTAATCCAGGCTGCGCAGAAACACAAGGCTGTTCTCCTGTGCCGGGAGATTTAGATTAGTTAGGAAGCAGGAAATGGTTGGATTTCTTGCTTTCTAGCTAGTCTTTAGATCTTCAGCTCTGCTTTTAAGCACAGCCGAACCTCCCTTACGACTGAAGGTTCTGTTATTCAGTGCAGACTCACGGCAAGCAAATTTCATGTGACAGACTGAGCTAGCTGATGGCAGATAGATAGATCACTGAATGATTCTTTGAGCAACTCAATCTGCCTGCCTGCTTTGCCTGATTTTGGGTAAAAGTTGCTCTCTTTTTTTTATAAAAAATTCAATATTTATATAAATATTTATAATATTTACATACAAGCCATTCCCAGCCAGTCACATGACCACCAAGCCACACCCACAAATTAGGCCACGCCCACAGAACCAGTTAGTGGTCCCTGGGATTTAAAAGTATGAGTTTGGTGGTCCCTGAGGTCCAAAAGGTTGGCGACCCCTGGCAGTGGTGGCTAACCATTTTGGGCTTCTGTGCCGAAAATTGTGTGCTCACTCATGTGCCAGCACCCAGAAGGCAATGCGCGCGGGGGGGCCATGCCCTCTGCGCATACGCATGCGATTCTCCTCCCCCCGCCACTCCCTTACCTGCACTACGCATGCGTGCGCCTCCCAGCTGATTTTTCGGCCCTTTTTTGGCCTCCCAGAGATGTGGGAGTGAAGCCTCTGCAGCCTTTGGAGGCCGAAAAATGGGCCCGTTTTGTCACTTCCGGTATTTCTGGAAATACAGGAAGTGACAAGATGGGCCTGTTTTTCGGCCTCCAAAGGCTGCAGAGGCTTCCCTCGAGCCTCTGGGAGGCCAAAAAAGGCCCGGAAATCAGCTGGGAGGTGCCCGCATGCGCGGTGAGGTGAGTTTGCCTGGGGCTTGCATGCCTGCACCTGTGGCACACATGCCATAGGTTCGCCATCCTGGATCTAGGTTGTACGTAATTCCAAACTTTTCCCGTCTAGATAGTGACTTAAGTTGAATCCAAGTGCTTTCTTAGTGGGTTTCTAATCTTCCACCCTCTTTCCCCAAGTTTGCCATCTCGCTGCTGTACCTGCTCTTAAGCCATGGTGAGAGATGCCACTCTTCAGATACATCCCCAAAGCCTGATAGCAAAGATTTGGAAACATGGTGAGGAACCCCCTGGGGAGCAGAACGATCCTAGTCTGGTGGGCTTGATCAATGCTGGGTGGCCTACGGTTGCTCTTGTGTCATTCTTCACAGGGTGGATTTGGTGCTCCTTGTTGCAAGAGAGCTGTCTCAAGTTCCCAAGATTTCCATGGTGGAACCTCTTCACCTTCCCAGCAACCTTCTCTTCCTCTTCTGTCGCTATGTGGACAAAGACATTGTGAACCGCTTGGATGTCCAGATGGACTGAGGACGATCCATGGTTATGGGAGTCTATTGTATAAAGGCACGTATATCTGTAAGGGCTCAACATGCATGGCAGGGCAGCGGTAAATGAAAGCTGTAGGGTCTTTATAGCCCAGTCACTTGACAAGAGGTGAGGGACTTCTCTGGTAATTGCATGTCTCCTTTCAGCTCTCTTTGGTCTTTGATCGGCCAGGTAACCTCCAGATCTTGCCGAACTACAATTCCCAGCATTCCTAGCAAGCACGGCGAATAGTGAAGGTGTCAGGGCTCCAACAAATCCACCCCCATTCAAATCTCTAGCCGCATCTCTCGGTGAAAAGAAAATTGATTTATTAGAAGTGGCCATGTTGGTGTTAGCTGGATGAAAAACCAAGCTAAGACCCTCATGGCCACTTCTAATAAATCAATTTTCTTTTCACCGAGAGATGCGGCTAGAGACTTATGATTTGAATAGGGGTGGATATGTTGGAGCCCTGACAGCCAGCCAACACTAAAATACATCTTTCATTTCCCCCTTGACCCCCCTGGTCTTCCCACCCCCACCCCCTGAACGTATATTCTCCAATGGGACACGTCCATAGCCAAGAGACATCAATCATGCTCTCCAGTAATTTTCTTGCGCTCCGACAACTTTGGGCTGCCAGGGCGATTATCTAGGCACTTGAGGAATGCACTGTTTCCCCCCCACTCCCTTTCTGCTGGCAGCTAAAAAAGACCAAAGGAGTATCTTTTTAGTTGACCGATGGATTCTAGGGATGGTAGCTCAATAACATCTGGAGGTCCACAGGTCCACCTCTTCACCTCTTTCATAATAGAGGACGTGTGAACTCATTGGTCTTTTTAGAAATGGGAGAGGAGGAGGAGGAGGAGGCCCTTCACCATTATTGGTTATGGGAAAGAGGACGGCTTACTTTTCTATAATGCCTATCCTAATCTTCCCTTTCATTTGATGCTCAGCACTAGCACTTAAGACTTCTATACCATTTCAGAGTGCTTTTACAGCCCTCTCTAAGCGGTTTGAAGAGTCAGCCTCTTGCCCCCAACAACCTGGGTTCTCATTTTACTGACCTGGGAAGGACGGAAGGCTGAGTCAACCTTGAGCCTGATGAGATTGGAACTGCCAAATTGCAGGCAGCCGGCAGGCAGCAGAAGTAGCCTGCAGTGTTGCACTCTAACCACTGCGCCACAGTGTCTGGTGACTTTCTAAACTAGTCCTCTTGATCAGAAACGTGGGGAGAACTTTTACATCTTGCTGGACGAGAAATCCTTAAAACGGGTGCAGCATTCCAAGAAGATACCTTTCTTGGTCCTGCCCAGGATTGAAATGAAACGCTTCTACATAACAGACCAGACACTGTGGCTTCCGGTGCTTTGATCTTGCCTGTCCGTTGAATAATTTTGGGACTGTACATCTTCAGATTACAGAGAATCAGAGTTGGAAGGGACCTTGTAGGTCATCTAGTCCAACCCCCACCCTGCCCAAGCGGGAGACCCTACACCGTTTTTGATAGATGGGAGTCCAATCTCTTCTTGAAAGTCTCAAGTGATGACACTCCCACAACTTCCGAGGGCAACTTCTGTTCCATGGGTTGATTGTGAGAAAGTTTCTTCCTTATTTCCAGGTTAAATCAGTTTCCGGCCATTATTCCTCATCTGGTCTTTGGGTGCTTTAGAAAATAGCTTGACCCCCTTCCTCCTCTCTGGGGCAGCCCCTCAAATATTGGAAGACTGCTATCCTGTCTCCCCTGGTCCTTCTCTTCCCTAGACTAGCCAGGCGCAGTTCCTGCAACCGTTCTTCATATGTTTTAGCCTCCAGTCCCCTAATCATCCTGGTTGCTCTTCTCTGTAATTTTTCTAGAGTCTCAACATCTTTTTTATAATATGGTGACTCAGGGGTCTCAAACACAATTTATCTGGGGGCCGCTGGAGGCAGCGTCTGGGTGAGGCTGGGCCGCACATAGAAGTGTTTAGCCAGCTAGCGACGCATGGAGAACGCACTAATATTATACTTTCATATCACGGTGGGGGCCATAGGATATCGTCCTGCGGGCCGCAATTGGCCCGCGGGCCACGAGAATGAGACCTCTGTGGTGACTCTTCAGTCTTCAATAGCTTTAGTAGAAATGGGGCCAGCGGTGATAGCCAGTTGGGTGTAGCGTAGCCTTTAGGCTAGAAGCCAGAAGAGTTTTAAGTTCTAGTCCCATCTCTGGCACATAGCTGGGTCATCTTGGGCCGGTCACTCAGCTCTAGGAAGGACAGAATGACAAATCACTTTTGAAAAACCACACCAAGCAAACTGCAGGGACTTGTCCAGGCAGAAATAAGGAATGAACACCAACTCAAAAGAAAATAAAAGAAAAAAGAAGAAAAGAAAAGAGCAATCGGTATGAGATTAGACTTAGGCCTGTTTTGTTTGAGTTAACTCCAGGTGTCCTTCTGTCCAGCCAAGGAAAGTGTTTAATTACTGAAAAACAGGATTTCAGGAGATGTAGTTCTGATAGAGTCCTGCCAAAACAAGCAGTAGAACATGATACTTGTTTGAGAGTTTCCTTTTAAGCTACTTTGCTTGCTGTGTCATCTGTTAGAACTCGCTTCTCCATTGCTAGAAAGGGTGTAATGTTGACTGACCAGCAATTGGTCAGTTGCCAGCTGAAAATAAAACCCCAAGTCTTCCTTGTTGGATTCTTAAGTGACTCATGCAACTGCAGTTTTCTAGGAACCACACAGAAGCTGTTTCCCGTGAACATCTCGGACAATATTTCTAGGCAAGGATAATTATGAAATAACTGCTGTAACTCAGCAGCTGAACTGGATAACCCTTATTTTTGCAAATAATGCATTGAAAGCAACGCTGGTGGAATCTCAGGATTGCCTTTGTTTTACAGAAGATGCTTTCACCGCGTGCAGCCACAAAACCTGGAACTTCGGCTTGTTCTGCTGATGAGGATTTGGACCAGTGACTCAAGCTGTCAGATGCTATTAGAGATGTATAGAAAGTGTTCCAGAACCGGATCCTTAATTTAACAACACAGATTTTGTATTTGGTGGGGTTTTTTTGGGTTTGGGTTTGAGTTTTTTTTTTTTGGTAGTACTCTGTGCCAATTGTAAATATCTAGTGCAGAAATATCTTATTTCTGATTGTCTTCTGTATGTATTGCATTTAAAATATATTAAAAGCAACTCAAAACCTGTCTGGCATCTTGGCATGGGAGGAAGGGAGGTTGTGGTTGGATAACTAGGCTTGATCTTGTCCAAGATAGTTTGAACATTCCTGTGGTCTCCAGAAAGGTGCTTAAACGAGTTAATAATAGGGCAGCTAGATAGTGTGATTGAATCTGTAGTTTTCATGTGCATTCACGCATAGAAAATGTGTGAATTCAGCTTTCAAAATTCCAAAAGGGGATACTGTCAGGCTACATGTGAAGATCCAATTAAACTGCTTTTTCCGCTACTCAGGCCTATTCGCAGCAATCTTCTCAACTAATGGACTACATCTGGTTAAAGTTAGATGAAGCTCAATAGCAATCAAAGGGTGTTGGACTTAATTCGCTTGTGGCAACGTAAGGATTCTAGGCTGATTCCTCTTTTCACTCCAGTTCCAGGTTCTGCTATTCCTTCTCCTACAGATACAACCAGTAGTAGCAGACACTGTCTTCTCTCCAGAAGAGTCTGCAAGGTATAGTCAAAAAAAGACAAGGTGGTGTCCACGATGGTACAACTGAACTCTCTGCATTTTCTACATGTCAATGCACATCAAAACTACAGGTTCGATCACACTATCTAGCTGCCCTATTAACTTGTTTAATCATATCCTGAGGGTCCCTCTGCTGCTTCCCATCAGCTGATCCCACTCAACATTTGAGAGATCCAGAAAAGCTTCCTTCTGACTCGTAAGATCCAAAAGAAATAGCACTCCTCAATATCTTGGCCTGATGGCCTTCAGGCTTTGAAAGCTCATTGCAAATTCTTTTGAGTTAACGCCTGGTGACAGGTGTAGTTGTTAGCAGCAAAACTCGAAAGTCAATATGTAGAGATCAGATACCCTGCAGTTGGGCATGCAGCTCCTCCAGCTATACCATACAGAACATAACATGTCAGAGCAGTAAAGTCAAAATGTTTAGAACTGTTGGGAGGGTGGAAAGGGTTTGGTTAAGGATGCCCCAATTCCCCAAAATCATGAATACCCCTGCTGGAAGATCTTTTGCAAGTGTAATAAATCTTAAAGTCATATAAGAAATTGCACATTCAGCCATGTTTTTAATTTCAATTACTTGGGTCTGTAATGCGGTATTTCTCAATCTCCGCCATTTTAAGATGCATGGATTTCAGCTCCCAGAATTCCCTAGCCAGCATGGAGACTGACTGTGTGTGTGTGTGTGTACACATACACGTACTTACATATGCAACTAACTATATATAGTTAAGTTAGTTGCATTCTATATATCAGGGGTGTCCAACCTTGGCAACTTTAAGACTTGTGGACTTCAACTCCCAGAATTCCTCAGCCAGCTGGCTGAGGAATTCTGGGAGTTGAAGTCCACAAGTCTTAAAGTTGCCAAGGTTGGACACCCCTGCATATATATAGAGAGAGAGCTGGCTGGAGGAATTCAGGGAATTCACAGAAATTGCCTAATCATTCCTGTAGCTCTTTAGTCTCATTCATTGGGAGAGTTAGTTGCATTCTAATTTGGTTTTTCCTTCAGCTTTGCCTAATGTTGCAATTGCCCAGCTGAATCACCGCGGAGGCTTCTGTAATCTTATCAGAACCAATTTAGATCGACAACCCCACCCTTCAATTTCCTGTGTTACAGCTGTTTATACTGAACAGAGAAAGCACAATTTCGCCTTTGCTCTCTCTCCTGCATGTCGGGGTGCTTTTTCAACTTCACTGCCTTAATTTTGTCTTCCAATAATAATCTGTCAAAAAAAAAACAACAACAACGCATGCAGGATTTGCACTTTATTCCTAGGCTGAAGGGACAGAGGTCAGCACAGGTTGCAAATAAATGTCCACCATGTCGAAATGTAGCTGTGCACAAGATTATTTTAAGTAGTCAACAGGTCTTGCCTGAATCTGATTTTTAGGTAGTATTGGTACACATAACACACCGAAACTGCAAACCTGCTTGCTAGTAAAGACGAGAGAATTTCCACCAGTTGGGCTTCTGGTCACTTTAAGGCTATTTTCTTACTCTAAATTTGTCTGGGTTAGAATATATCTCCCAGCCAGCTTTTTAAGTGCAATGGAGTGCAACACAAAACAGTGTCAAAAGGAGAAGTGTACAAGGCAGGAATAGCCAAGCCAATGCTGTTTGTACATCATTAAACAGGTGCCTCTGAAGGAAATGAAACATTTAAATGAAAACAAAGATGCAAATCTGGGCACTTATTTTTCCACCACAGCTTAAAGATGCAGGTATGATTAAAAGCAAGCAAGCAAACAAGCTAGATATTTTCCTAATATGATGCGTACAGTGTATACTGGGGAACTCCCATCACAACCCTCCCAAGAATGAGATGCAGGGAACCACTCACCACTGAGGATGAAACATAAGCCCAGATGGCGTGGACGTGGATGGAGAAAGGCAAGATATTGTTTTCTGTACAGGTTACAGTGGAGGAAGTGGTGTGCCCAGGGGAAGGACCAACCATAGCAGGGGTTGCCAACCTTTTGGACCTGAGGGAACCACCAAACTCATAATTTTAAATCCCGCGGACCACTAATATGAATTTTGATTGATGGTGGCTTGCTGATGTTTTCCAGAAAGCAACAGAGACCCTGGGAAAATCCCCCAAAAAGTCTGCAGGAAAATTCCCCACCCTATTTTCCTACCGAGCGATCATTCCTTATTTAGGATCGCAAGATACCATCTCCAGTTCCATTCTAAGGGGGAGAGAGAGTGAGAGAGACTTTTGCCTTCATGCAAGGAAAGCAGCAGAAGCAGCAGAAGTCTTTCTCTCCTCCAAACTCCGCCAAAAACGAGACTTTGCTGGTGCAGCCTCTTGGAGCAGGACTCTTGGACTCATTTCTGGTGGAGTTTTGGGGAGAGAAAGAAAGAGTTTTGCTGCTTTCCTTGCGTGCAGCCAAAAGCAGAAGAAGAAAGAAGTAGAAAGAAGCAGCCAGGTGGCCAGGCCAGGCGCATGGGGTGAGTGGGGCAAGTTCCCCCCCTCCGCTCTTTCCCCCCTCCCCTCACTACCTCGTGTTGTTCGCAATGCAAGCGACGCAAGCCTTGTGTTCCCGTGGGCCATGTGGGCGGTGCAGCCTTGTGTTCCCACACAGCCTGGATTAATTGCTTTGGGGGGGACATTTCTCTGCGGACCACCAAAATGTTCTCATGGACCACCAGTGGTCCCCGGCCTACTGGTTGGCGACCACTGAACCATAGGACCAAAGAGAAGATGGGTGAAGCAGATGGAAGATGATAAGAAAAATCTAAAATTCCATGTATACAAAGCAAAACTAATCAAGGAGAGAAGCAACCTAGAACTAAGGAGGAATTTCCTAACAGTGAGAACAATTGGAACAACTTGTCTCCAGAAGTTGTGGCTGCTCCAACACTAAGGTCTTTAAGAAGACAACTGGGCAGCCATTTCTCTGAAATGATATAGGGCTCCTGGTTGAGCAGGGAGCTAGACTAGAAGACCTCCAAGGTCCCCCTCCAATTCTGTTGTTCTGTTCTGTTCAACCAGAAAACATTAAGAAACAGAAGAAGAGGAGGAGGCAAGGAAGAAGGAAGGAACTCTCTTCTTAGAATTATCAAGCTAAACAAAATACTGGGTATACTATTAAAGAATAGGGTGGCCTTGTACACAAGCAAGTTGTAAATATATATTTTATTTGTACTTATTTATTTGTCAATCGCTTACAAGATAATAGGTATAAGTATAAACATAGTTATGAACACATGGATACATATAAGAAAAATAAAAATATATATAAAAGAAACAATAGGACAGGGACGGTAGGCACGTTGGTGCGCTTATGCACGCCCCCTACAGACCTCTTAGGAAAGGGGTGAGGTCAATAGTAGACAGTCTAAGGTTAAAGTTTTTGGGGTATCATTGGCGTCTACAAAAGTTAAGATTTAAAACTACTCCAACCCCTGCCAAACTACTTGGCGGTGATCCCCAACTTTTCAAAAGTAGCATATGGCTCCTTACATTGCTCAGAAGGTGCAGCTTTTCTCGTCCGTTTAGTTGAGGTGGCGGTTTCTCTCGTTTCCTGCTTTTCAAAAGTGAGGTACAATCACTACTAGAGGAAAATCTAGTTTTTGTTTCCGCTCGTTGCATCTTCAAATCACAAAATTGTCTTTGGACGAGTTCCAGTTCCAGTTCCTTTTTTTTTCTTTTCCTCTTTTTCTAGAGAAACGGCTCTTTTCTTGAGAACATATAAATGGTCCACAAACACTTGACTCTCTCTCTCACACACACACACACACAGACACACACACAAATACCCAGAACATGTCTCCATTCAGTCTTCTTCATGGGGTGGTTATGGTAGGGATGACTGGAATATCTCCTTTTAGTTAGTTAGTTAGTTTACTTTATTGTCATGGCACCTTGTACAACGAAATCAAACACCATCTTCAGTGCACATCATGACCATGAAAATAAACACAAACGCACATTTACAGACCATTCTAAACGCTTTGTATTATTTATTATATACGCATTTCTATGTTGCATGCATTTACATTATGAGCCATATAGTTTATATACACAGAATATAAATTTTTGTATACAGATCGTCCTCAATGGTTCATTTAGTGACTGTTACGGCACTGAAAGAAGTGACGTAGGACCGTTTTTTCTCCATGATCCACATTCAGATGCTTGGCAACTGACTCATACTTACGACCGTTGCTGTGTCCCAAATTGATGTGATCCCCTTTTGCAACCTTCTGACAAGCAAAGTCAATAAGGAAATCCGATTCACTTAATGACCACGTTGCTAAGGTAAGAACGGCAGCGATCCACTTCACAGCCGTGGCGAGAAAGGGGCGTAAAACGGGGCGAAAGTCTCACTTAACTAAGGCCTCGCTTAACAACAGAAACGTGGGACTCCCTTGCGGTCGTAAGTCGAGGACTGCCAGCCTCTATTTAGAAACGGCTCTTAAAGGCAGCGCCGACAGCTGCAAGGGAGGCCACGCCTCTGGCTCCTCCCCGAAGCGCCGGGGCCAAGTCCGGATTGGGCGGCCGGTCCGATTTCCCCGCCTCTCTCCGCCCGCCCGGCCCCGCCCCCTTCGCCATAAATCACCTGTTGCGGCTTCCGGCCGGGCTGCGAGAGGGGAGCCGGAAGTGGCTGCCTCGGCGGCGAGATGGCGTCCGCAGGCTCCCCGGTGGACCGGCTGCCCCCGCCCTTCCCGGTGGAGGCGGAGGCGGCCGAGGCGAGTCACAGCGACCCCAGCCGGACAGCGACTCGGACGGGGAGGACATTTTCACCGGCAACGCCGTGAGTGCCCGAAGTGGGGGTGGGGTGGGGGGCGGTGGCTGCTATGCCCTTTTTTCCGGGGGGGTCGTGCTTTGCAAAGGTCGGAGCCCCCACCCCACCCCTCCCTCGCTCTTGCACCCTCGGAGAAGTTTCCCCAGGCGAGGAACACCGCCCCCCCCCCACTCCCTGGGCTGCTCTCCCGGGACGTTTGTGCGCTTGGGAGGACTACAGCTCCCATCATCCCCGGCCGGGGCCTTGCAAGCCCCAGCCTCCCCTGCGGATAACGATGATCCCCCCACACCCTCCAAACTACGGCAAAGCCTGGAAGAAAGTCGCTTCCCCTCACCCTCGGAAGGACTCCCCTCTCCCCACCCGGGATTTGAACCCCGGGAAGCCGCCCCCGAGGAGTTTTGGGGAGGGGTTGCTTTGCTTGGTCGGGGTGGGAGAGCCGCTTCCCCTCCTCGGTTCCTGGGGAGTTTGTTGGCCTGGCTGGAAAGAGGCTCTCCGGAGCGCGGGGGGGACTGCCTTTTGCAACCAGGCGCCCTTCGGGTGGGGACTTGGCCCAGGATGATGGGAGTGGGAGTCCAGCCCATCCCCGGCTCTCCCTGTATCTGTCCCTTGGGGGGTTTGCAACCTGGGCAAGGCCCCCTCCCGATGCTGTTTAATTTGTTCTGCCCTAGGAATTTGCCTTTTCGAAGCTTGTTTTGCAAAAGAGTTGCAAAAGTGGTTTGTCTGTAGGAGAGAAAAACCTGGACCCGGGTTCAGGGTTGAAACACTGCTTGTTTTGCAACAGGAAACATTTCTCCCTCTCCCCCTCCTCCTCTCTCCCCTTTCTGGCTCTGCACCCCATCTTTGCCTCGTGTTGGCTTGCTTCCCTTGCAAAGGACTTTATATATCACCTTCAGTTGAAAGAATCTGGGTGGTCCAGATTCGTTTTCAGATCCCTTTGTAGAGCTGCCAGTTGTTGTTTTTTGTTTAATTGAGCTGTTGCCCTTCCAGCCAATTCCATTCAAAAAGACTGAAATCCTGGAAAGTGATGTCGTTTTGTGAATTTCCAAATCTAGGCCACAGGCCTGGGGTTGCTTAGTGGTCTCCCAACCCTGTAGCAACCAGATCGGATTCTGCTTAGATTTTTTTAAATCTGTATAAGCCAACTAAATGCTGTAGTTTTCTTCTAAAGTAGTGCAAATATTTAGCCATTTATTTGTTAGATTCATATCTCACCTCTTGGTCAGGGGTTCAAGGTGGCATACACAGTGTTTCCACCTCCCATTTTATCCTCCCAGCAGTAACCCTGAAAGATAGGCTGGACTGAGAGAAGGCCAGAGTCATAAATAAGATTTTTTGGGGGTGATAACATTTATCCTGTGACTTCCCAATCCTAGTCCAATATCTAAAATCTATGCCACAAATACACAGCATGTGTTTACAATTGATAAGCTGCTGGGTAGCTTACCATTTAAAATAATGTTTTGGAATTTTGTTGGGCTTGGTTTTTAAGTTCTGTTTATTCTTTTTAGATGCATTTGTATCTTAGATGTATCTTAGCCTCAGAATAATCTTTTAGTAATTCTGAAGATTTCCCAGAAGTAAAGATGCTAATTCCATAATCTTGTGAATTATATGCTCATAATAGCATCTGCTGTTAAGTGCCAGTAGTAATAAATGGTATCTTTACGGCTGGAAAAATTATCTGAATGGAAGTCTAACAAAATGAAATTCAATGTAGAGAAAAGGAAAGTCCTACTACACTTAGGCAAGAAAAACCAAAAGTACACATCTAGATTGGGTGAAACCAGGCTTAATAGTAGTAACTGTGAGAGGGATCTTGGAGTCTTAGTGGACAACCAGCTAAATAGGAGCCAGCAGTGTGCAGCCACCGCCAAAAAAAAGCGCGAAGGCAATCCTAAATTGCATTAACAGAGAGATACAATCAAGAGAGGTACTAATACCACTCTATAAAGCCTTAGTAAGATCACACCTAGAGTACTGCATCCAGTTTTGGTCACCACATTATAAAAAAAGATATTGAGACTAGAAAAAGTGCAGAGAAGAACAACCAGGATGATTAGGGGACTGGAGGCTAAAACATATGAAGAACAGTTGCAGGAACTGGGCCTGGCTAG
The DNA here is from genome assembly GCF_049901735.1 of Notechis scutatus. Taxonomy (NCBI): domain Eukaryota; kingdom Metazoa; phylum Chordata; class Lepidosauria; order Squamata; family Elapidae; genus Notechis; species Notechis scutatus. The sequence goes on along the minus strand of NC_142019.1, from coordinate 8,814,745 downwards.
TCTAGGGAAGAGAAGGACCAGGGGAGACATGATAGCAGTCTTCCAATATTTGAGGGGCTGCTACAGAGAGGAGGGGGTCAAGCTATTTTCTAAAGCACCCAAGCCCAGACAAAGAATAATGGATGGAAATTGAACAAGGAGAGATTTAATCTGGAAATGAGAAACTTTCTAACAGAACAATCAAACCAATGGAACACTTGCCTTCGGAAGTTGTGGGAGCTTCATCCTTGGAGGCTTTCAAGAAGAGATTGGACTACCGTTTGTCAGAAATGGTGTAGGGTCTCCCACTTGGGCGAGGGGTTGGACTAGATTGACCTACCAACACTGATTAACTGTTAAATCTGAAGTTAAGTTTCTTTGGTCATGTCCCTCTGTCCCTTTGGATAGCAATCGTGGGGTGTGACAAATGGATGGGAAGGGTCTTTAAATGCAGTTTTGATGCAACAGTTATGTCTCAATCTCTGCTCCCCCCCCTAAAAAATAAAAAGTAACATGAATTTCAAGGCAAGGAGAATATAAGGAGACTGGATGCTACAAATTCCAGAAATAGTTAATTGATTGGCAAAGGAGAAAAAAGTCAGGGGATTTGAGGCTGGGCCCCACCCTTGTTTTAAGGGAAAATGCTGAATGTAGACAATTTATGCAATAACTGCAAAAAAAACAAAAGGAATATAGAAGGAGTGAAACTTCCTGTGGAAAGAAACCAAAATTTGACATTTAGTTTCTGACAGTGGGTACGGAAGAGTTATGCACACGTGAACACAACAACAAAGCAGCCTGAAATTGTTTGTTATACAACTTTTCGGGAAAAAGTCTAAAATGTGGGAAGCCCCTCCCATTGTGACCAAAACTGCAGTCATCATGGTCAGCATGCATTATAAGCTCTTTGTGAAAATGCTAGGGGAAGGGCTAACAGAAAACAAACAGTTGGAAGTAAAAGAATTCACCCTTTTGAAATCGTATTATGGAATATAGCGTGCCTGGAAAAGCACAAGGAAAAAAAATAGACGGCAAATCAGTGGGAAAACTAGGACATAAAGCACACAAATCAATCTTTATTCTGTCGCAGAGCAGCAGATAAAACACAAAAGTCAGAATTAATGAGCACAATGAAACTTCTGTTTTTGCAAAGGGGTTAGTGCTAGGAAAGGAGGAGGATGGGAGCACTTTTCCTGACTAAGAAATTTCATTCAAAGGTGGAAAGTTTCCTGACACTCAGTTAACTCTCTGCAAATCTGGGGGAGTGAGCTGCAGCTTCAGAAGAGCTTTAAATGAGAAAGATTCTCTCAGACTAACTCTTCCTACCGTAATGATGATTTATATCAGGGGTCTTCAAACTTGGCAACTTTAAGACTTTGTGGACTTCCAACTCCCAGAATTCCTCCTCCTGTCATGTTAGCTGGGGAATTCTGGGAGTTAAAGTCCACAAGTCTTAGAGTTGCCAGGTTTGGAGACCTCTGATTTATATAATAGCTCAACTCTCAGCTCCATCTTTACAAAGGGAGATGTGCCCAAAAGCTTTCGTGTTTGCAGAAATGTCATTCCAAAGATACAGAATCTAAGAAGGTGGCTGTATGGATTCTCACTGGTTCAGACAAACATGCCAGCTAACTTCAACCTGCAACTCTCTCAGGTGTCACCTGTAAGCGGGGCTGACTTCTAAAACCGGCTTGTTTGACCCACACAAAGCCCTGACTTTTAGCACCCACAGTTTTGTGTCTCTGGCGCCTCTTGGAACTGGGTCACCCTGTTCAGACTTTGGGCAAACTGCAATTATTGTCTTTGGGCAAACTGTAGTTGTTCAGCGAGGCAGACAGCAGCGTCAAGGCTGTCTCCAGATACCAGGGAGTGGGCAGCGGTGGTGGGAGGGTTGAGGGTAAGAAGCAGGGAGCTTTTATAAGCCATGTGCTTGCTTGACAAAGCGGTCTTGGGAAAGGCATTGTTCATTTAAAGGCATTGTTCATTTAGAGCAACGTGCAGGCATTTACCAGGCCTTGCCAGCTATTTGAGAAAAGTAAAACAAAAACATGGGTTCAAATGGGAAAGCTTTGCACAGGGCAGGTATATGGGAAACTTAGGGAAGCTGCCACCTGAGCCTGGAATATCACTATCTGGGGACCATGCGGGTAGTCCTTGACTTACAACCAGAGGTGGGTATTCAGCAGGTTCTGACCAGTTCTGGAGAACCGGTAGCGGAAATTTTGAGTAGTTCGGAGAACCAGCAAATCCCACCTCTGACTGGCCCCACCAACCCCATCTCTTCTCTGCCTCCCATTGAGTCCCAGCTGATTGGCTGGGTCTTCTTGTGTTGCCCTGCAGAGGAGAACGGAGCTGGAAAGCAGGTTAGTGGGGTGGGGAGGGAAAGGGGATTTTGCAGTATATGCTTCACCCACCCACCAAGCCATGCCCACCATACTACGCCCACAGAACCAGTATTTAAAAAAAAATTGAATCCCACCACTGCTTACAACTGTAATTGAGCCAAACATTTCTGTTGCTTTAAGCGGGAGTGTTAAGTGAGCTTTGCCTCATTTTATAACCTTCCTGTAAAGTGAATCACTGCAATGATTTAAGTTAGTAACATGGCTGTTGTGTGAATCTGGCTTCCCCCATTGGTTTTGCTGGCGGGAAAAGTTCGCAAACCAGGATCTGCGTGATCCCAGGATGCTGCAACCATCATAAATAACATGCCAGTTGCCAAGTGTCCGGATTTTGATCCCATGACCGCGGGGATGTTTCAAGTAGTTGTAAGTGCAAAAAAATGGTCGTAAGTCCCTTTTTTCCCCCAGCGCAGTTTGTAGCCTCGTATAACGGTCACTAAATGAACTGTTGTAAGGCCAGGACTACCTTTTATAGGCCAAGATAGCCAAAACTCTTTGGCTAGGTCTTTGTGGTTCGCCAGCAGCAGGTGTGGACGGCTGAGGTCTCAGAGCAAGGGCTCAGATGAGGAGCCTGCATCAGGGGTGGGATTCAAATTTTTTACAACCAGTTCTGTGGGTGTGGCTTAGTTGGTGGGTGTGGCTTGGTGGTCATGTGACTGGCTGGACGTGGCCAGCTCAACATCACTCACATGGAGGCACGCATCTCCTCACCTGGCCTCTCATGACTGTGGGGATGCTGCAACAGTCATGTGAAAAATAGTCATAAGTCACTTTTTTCAGTGCCATTGTAACTTTGAAAGGTCACTCCACACAAACAAAGTACCAGCAAAGGAGGGGAAAAAAACTCCAGAGAAGTTCCTGAGACAGGAAGTCTAGTCCTGCCAAGAATGTAATAAGAGGCAATGGAGAGGCAGTTTCTGTAAGCAACACCAGAATGTTTCCTTCCTGCCTTCCTTACAGGATTAGGCCAGTAATTTCTTCTAACAACCGGTTCTCCGAACTGCTTAGAATGTTAACAACCGGTTCTAGCGAATAGGTGCAAACTGGTAGACTCCCACCCCTGGGTTGCGTGTGATGCAGGGATGGGGCCAGGACCATCACGGAGATTGTGGAGGCTGGCAGCAGTGAGATTCTGCCTTTGGAGATTGTGGAGGTGGCTCCCTGAGGAGCCTGTGCCCGATGCGTGGGCGTGCAGGGCTGCTTGAAGGAAAGAACAGTTGCAGCAGCACGGGCAACTCAGGAGTAAGGCTGCAAGGTAATGGCCTTAAGAGATAAAAGCCAGCCTGAGAAACTGGGATTCTTTGCAGGAAGCAAAGACGTTTTTGCATTCAAGCCTTGTGGACGTTCGGACTATCTTAGTTTGTGTTTGGAGACTCTTTGTGTTTGAAATATTTCTTGGCAACTTTATCTAGTGTTCTTGGCAGCCTTGCACCACCTTGGCAAGGCTCGTTCTTATCAGAGACCATTAGTTTGAAACAGCCTTTTAACCGGGAAGGAACGGAATTCGTAAAGAATCATTAAAAGGTTTTGCTGTTACCTCTGTTTTGTGTTTGTTTCCTGGAAACAAGGTTTGGGGTCAGAACACTACGTGTGTCAATAACCGGGTTTAATTCTGCAGCTTGGAATAACGGCCCCTTCTCTATCCTAATAGAGTAAGCCGGAGCTCCCGAAGAAGGAATCCCCAGTGCCTCTGGAAAACGATTTAAAAACAAATGGCATCCAAGACGAACAAGAAGATGCCGATCTATTTGCAGGTTGGTCGTGTTGCACGTCATGGTGGAAAGAGGGTGATAATTTGTGTTGCCCAACTTGGCGTGACTCCAAGCCAGTGGTGGTATTCTATCGGTTCGGCCTGGTTCTGCCGAGCCGGTAGTGGCGATGAGTAGCGGAGACCAAACCGGTTCTCGTGTGGCCGCGGCCGGGAGAGTGCAGGCTTGCAGGAGGTGAGTTGGAACGCCTCTGCCCTTGTGCAAAGTGCACGTTTGGCACATTCACGCACACAAAGTGTGTGCGTGTGCACAAACGTGCCCACCAAGCCACGCCCAACGAACTGGTGGTAAAACTTTTTTAATCCCACCACTCATCTGAGCGGCTAACAGCAATCGGAGAAATTAACAATAAAAATCAATTACAAAAATAAAGACACAAGATGACAAGAGCAATAAATTAACGCAGGTTGTGGCCCAGAACCAAGTAACTTCCTGTTGCATCTTCTTGGATTTGATTTGTCGATTTCTAAAGAAAAAGGCACTTAAGTAAACAATTCAACTTAGTGATGTGATTCTACCAGGAATATCTCTTCCTGGTCCCTAGAAGTCAAGAAGTGACTTCACTCTGGGATGAAATTCTGCAGACTATCCTCAGTCAGGGAAGTGGAATTTTCATTTTTAAAAACTATCAACTTATCATTCCATTTGTCCTTTTGCAGATGCCACTGTTGAATTGTCCCTGGATAATACCCAAAACCACATAAAGAAGGAGACGACAACAGTGTTCAGTCCTGTCCCCTCTCTAGAAGACACAACTCATTCCTCTTCTAAGCCGCAGTCCAAAACCTACGAGGAGGTAAGCGCCTTTGGGTTTGGCTACTTATCTATTCAGTGTAGCTACTTGTATGTTCAGTGATGTCCTGTGTAATAGGGAATGAGACCTCCCTCCATCTCCTTTCATTTCCAACGCGTTACACAACGATGAGGTGCCACCAAGAACCTTCTCCACAGAAGCCCTGTTCTGACCAAGGCTTTCCCCAACAGCATGAAGCCAACTCCTTGTCCCAATAAACCCCTTTTATTTAGGTTAAAGTGAATTAACCTAACCTCCAGCAAAGTCCCGGCCAACAGTCTTTCAAGATATTTCACAATTACAGACCTTTCTCAGGCTTGGAGAGTTGCCAGGCCGATATCTTTCACATGCCACACTGTAGCAGACAATACTTGGCAAGAATGCAGGAACAGATCTTCACCCAAATGAACTAATTGTCTCCCGCAAAAACCCACTCCCCTTTCGCTACTCTTTTATTCCCTCTGGGAGGGCCCGCTCACCGGTCCACCTGTGGCTTTACTCCCAAGTCAACCCTTGTTCCTTAGCTGTTCCCTTCTTCTGGTAGCTCTGTGCCTGTGCACACTGATAACAGGCTTCAGCTGTTCTTCTTCCCCACTGATCTCCGACTCCGAAGGTAGTGGATAACTGTCGGACGGCCCTGGCTCCATCTCTGCTTCCCGACGCAGAGCCCTCGTCAGCCTTCCCCAAACTCCAGGACTGGCCCATGTTCCTCCCCAACCTCCTCATTCTCCGAATCTGCTGCCAGCTCCACTGGCTGCTGGTGGCTACAACAAGCCCTGACTTCATGGAAATCCCAGTCCAGCCAAAAAAACAAAAAACTTTCTCCCTAAAATAAAGTTAGAGTAGTTGTCATCCTTCCTTTTATTCCTAGAGAAAGGGGCAGATGCCTTCTCCATGCAAAGAAAGGCAAGAGGAGAGCGTTAGCTGTTGGATAGTGTTTTGGGCTTCATGCGTTTCCCACCTTTTAGCACGACTGTTAAAAAAAAACCCTGAAGTTACTTTCGTGCTTGGAGCATGTCAGCAATTCTGCAGGCTGTTGCCTCCCCTTTCCAGTTAGCGTGTTGACTTTTGCCCCTCAAGCTTGAAATACAAAGGTGAATATTTATTTATGCTTTACAGCTCTGACTATCTCCTATCTTTCAGGATATCATTGCTAGGAAAAGCAGCGGGCACGTAAGACACACAAACAAAAGCACAACAAATGCTTTTTTCTAAAAAGCCAGCAGCTAAGATGCTTCCTATAGAATAGAATAGAATGAGGAATAGAATAGAGAAGAGAATGAGGAATAGAATAGAGAAGAGAATGAGGAATAGAATAGAGAAGAGAATGAGGAATAGAATAAAGAGAATAGTGAATAGAATTAGAACAGAAAAGAGAATAGAATAGAATAGAATAGAATAGAATAAGGAATAGAATAAGGAATAAGGAATAGAATGAGGAATAGAATGAATAGAATAGAGAATAGAATGAGGAATAGAATAGAGAAGAGAATAGTGAATAGAATTAGAACAGAAAAGAGAATAGAATAGAATAGAATAAGAATAGAATAGAATAGAATGAGGAATAGAATGAAGAATAGAATAGAATAGAATAGAATAGAATAGAATAGAATAGTGTGGTTGGACACACAAGGAATTGTCCTCAGTGCATATGCTCTCAGTGGACATAAGAAAAAAAATAAAATACATTCATCAAGACTCATAAGAGACAACACTTAGTGATAGTCATAGGATATTAATAAGCAATCAAATCATACTAGGGAACAAATAAAACAATATAAATTGTAAAGATGCAAGCAATGCAGTTATAGTCATAAGTGGGAAGAGATAGGTAATAGGAAGGATGAAAAGAATACTAGTAATACAGTCTTACTGAATAGTTAGGCAGTGTTGAGGGAATTAGTTGTTTAGCAGAGTGATGGCATTCGGGGAAAAACTCCTTGTGTCTAGTTGTTCTGGTGTGTGCAGAGCCCTATAGGGTCGTTTTGAGGGTACTGAGAAAACTCTTTAAAAGGGTCAGTGAGAAGAAAGCGGGAGACAGCTGAGGCTTCTGACGTGGCCCCCACCTGCTTTCCTTATCTCTCTCTCTCTCCACTATTGTGTGTGTCGTACTGTAGGACACACAATACTGACCAGGCTGCCCCCAGGAAGGGAGGGAGTCTCAGGCCCTTTGGCGCCCACAAGAGATCAAAGTTCAGCACACCTTGAATTCCCGTGACTCTGATCTCCCGCCTCTCTGCTTGGAACTGTTGGTAGCTGAGATTCTTGCAGAGCGCGGCGTTCTCATGCCGTTAAACCTCTGTTCCTTTTGAGCCGCCTTGGCCCCTTGATTTCCTCCGCTTCACGCCTCCTCCCTTCAGTAAGGCCCAAGAAAAGTTTCTGACCTCCGTGTAATCTCTCCTTCCCACCCAGCTGGAAGAGGAAGAGCAGGAAGATCAATTTGAACTTTCCGTGGGAGTGAGCGATCCAGAGAAAATTGGTGAGTTGCAGTGAAATGGGAGGCATTTGGCAAGAGTGGTGTGTAGGGGTTTAATTCTGTTGAACGTGCAACCGTTCCCTAAATTCCTTATATCCACCTTCTGACTTCAGCAGTGTTGCTACCTTACGTGTTTTTTTTAGAGCCTTGGACACCAGCCACGTCAGTATTTTCTTCCTGACCTCACCAGTGAGGTTAGTGTGATGACCCAGGGTGGGATACAAAAGCAACAAAGTCACGAAAACAGGTGAAGTCCCTTTAATTCCTTCAACTTGGCTTCAAAGGTCCAATTATCATGGACTGGAGAAAAAAAAAACCCACAAACAGTTGCGGGAGAGAGAAAAAAACTGCCGTTCAAACTCAAAAGACGTATAAATTATAAATAGGAAAAAAACAACACAAACCACATTGAAGCAATTAATGAGACAAGGCAGGATAAGGGCTTGAAGACATCCACAGATATTGAAATACACACACTGGGAAGGATGCCAGAACTCAAATAAGAACTGACAGACTAGAAATATTTTCACGCTTTGCTTCCAGCACTGGCCCATGCACAGTTTGTCCTTTTAAACAGTCCTCACAGCTGCAGCCCATGAAGGGGATCAAGGCCCTTTCCTCCCCCATAGACCAAGCCATTCATGTTTCTCCCTTATCCGCTCCTCCCTGCGTGCCCTAGGATGAAGAGGGGATGGGCCTGGGTCTTTCTCTGAATGCCCAGCCAGCCTGTGCCCTTCCCCAGTTTCCTCCACAACCTCCTGAGCCACACTCCCACTCCCTGTCAGCTGTTCCTCCTCTCCCTCAGAGTCAGATTCTAACGGGCATGACAGTTAGATCCCCCATCAGTAGCATCCTATCCCTCCACCTACATTTGCACAGTGGATTAGGTTCAAAGCAAGTGATCCAAACTCGCCTGTAAAGAACAAGTTCGAATCCCAAGAAGGGTATGGCTAGCTGATGAGAGCTAAATAGCTCGAAATAGATCTATACTAGTCTCCCTTTATTTCTTTGTCGGTAAAAAACAAATTCAACATTAAAGAATGGAGTTTTGATTTCCTCTTTCCGAGTCCAGATCCGATCCTTGCCATTGCAAACTGTAGGAATCTGTAGCTGTAACTGTCCCAAATTGCAAGATTAATGACAGTCAGGAGGGCTACCTCGAAATCAACTCCAGATCCTGCCTTTTCCAGGAAGAACGCTGATCAATGAGTGAAATGTGTACAATTTAGAGCCGTGTTTCCCAAATTTAAGACACGCGGAATTCAACTCTCAGAGTTCCCCAGCCAGCGTGCACGCACGTCTTAAAAGTTGGCGAGGTTGGGAAAAATACTGATTTTACAGCAAAGATAGATCAAGTGAGAGCTTGAGTGGTGCTGTGGCCTAGAGGTGGAACTCTCGCCTTGTAATCAGGAGGCTGTGAGTTCGATCCTGAGTAGAAGCAAATATTTCTCCCTCTGGGCACAGTGAGAATACATCTGCTGAACAAAACTCCGCATTGGTGACAGGAAGGGCATCCGGCCATTAAATGCTCTGCTAGCTCCATTCAGATTCCACCCCGCAAGGGATTATGGGGTCGTTAAATAGATCAGGTGAGATCTGATATGCAGTTGATTCCCCCAGGCTGCCAGCATCTTGGGAGGGGTAGGGGGTTTCCCAAGCCCCCCCCCCCCTGGAAAAAGTACCCTTCTGCATTGGAGAACTTTGCACATTGTCCTTGAAGAAGAAGCAGCAGCTGTCAAACCCGATTGTGCTCAGTGCAACTTTCGTGGCAGCTGCGTAAACAAGTATCCGTCCGTGCAAGGTTATACCAGGGAAACTCTGCGCCTGGAGAATATTCTCTGCTCTGATTAGGCTGGTGGCTGTTTCAAATGAAAGCCATCTGCCCCAAAGGGATCGCTTGGCCAACTCTCAACTTTGTGTCTGTGTGTGTGTGTGTGTGTGTGTGTGTGTGTGTGTGTGTGTGTTCTTCAGCTGCTTTAATTCCCTTTTAACAGCCACTTCATTGTTCAGCGTGGGGCAGATGTGCCCGGCTCCCTCCACACCCTAGCAGTGGAACAAGCCCTTAATTATTGCACCAGCCTGATATTTGTTAGGAAGCGGAGCTCGAATGTGGCTTGGAATGCATCTCTGTTCCACTCGAGCTCTGGATCGATCCACCGGTTGCTTGGAAGTTCTGAGTTGCTCTTTTTGTTTGTTGGTTTTAATGTCAGCTGAAGCAAGGAACGAGATGCTCTTGCTCGGTTGGCATCGGTGGCACATTGATAGAGGGAGAATTCAGCATTGAAGAATGCTCTTTATTATTTTTTTAAAGGAAACGAGGTTTTAGTCCATTTGCATCTAAATAAGATGGTTGTTCTACCCTGGGAAAAAGGGGAAAACTCCACTCAAACTTTGGGAAAGCTGTAAAGCTTCAGGACCCGGAAAAGTTTTTTTCCCCTGAACTCCCAGGATAGACCAGGGACAGCAAACCTTTTCGTTGTGGTGTGCCGAAAACATGCACGATAGCGTGTGTGTGCGATAGCGTACCTGTGCTGGCACCCACAAGGCAATGTGCCCCACCACCTTGCCCGCACTGCGCATGCGCACGCCTCCCAGATGATTTTCAGCCCAATTGACGTGTCCGAAAAAACGGGCCTTCCGGAAATACCAGAAGTGCCCAAACAGGCCCATTTTTCAACCTCCTGAGCCTGCAGAGGCTTCCCTCAAGCCTCTGGGAGGGCGAAAATGGCTTCCCCCGGGCTCCAGAGGCTGAAAACAGACAATTCCGGTATTTCCGGAAGGCCCGTTTTTCGGCCTCCTGGGGACTGCAGAGGCTTCCCTCAAGCCTCTGGGGGGGGAAAACGGCTTCAAACGGGCCGAAAATCGGCTGAGAGGCGCACGCATGCACAGTACAGGTAACTTTGCCTGGGGCTCGCCTGCCTGCACAAATGGCTGTGCATGCCACAGGTTCGCCATCACGGTGATAGACTGACTGAAAGGGAGGCCCCTCTTGAGTTTTGGCACTACGGCCCTTGAAATTTTGTGATTGCCACAAACAGGCATCAGTTGTGCAAAAGAAATCATGTCAATACAGTTAGTCCTCGACCTTACGAACACAATTGAGCCCAAAAGGGATGTTGCTACGTGAGACATTTGTTCAGTGAGTTTGGTCTCATTTTACGACTTCCTTCGCCCCCGTTAGTAAAGTGAATCACGGCAGGGGTTAAATTAGTCACACCGTTGTTAAGTGAAACTGGCTTCCCGTGGACTTGGAACCCCCGCCCTCCTGCAACCATCCAAGCATCCAAATATAAATCATCATGGTGATGCTGCAATGGTCACAAGTGTGAAACACGGTATATTAGTCACTTTTTGCAGTGCCCGTAACTTCAAACAGTTACTAAACTGTTGTAAGTTGAAGACAACCTGTAGTAACCATTTGTGTACTCTGTGTGTGTACGTAAAGGTATGTGTATTGAAGTTTTCAAGCATATTTTTACTCTTAGTGTGATTCTAATGTACGTAAACTGCCTAGATCAGAGGTCTCCAAACTTGGCAACTTTAAGACTTGTGGACTTTAACTTCCAGAATTCTCCAGCCAGCTATGCTGGAGAATCCTGGAAGTTAAAGTCCACAAGTCTTAAAGTTGCCAAGTTTGGGGACCCCTGGCCTAGAGGGGGGAAAAAAACCCAGTTTGGTACAGTGATTAAAGATCGAGTTAAAAACTGCACATATTTTGTGTGGAGTTGGTGACGATTGAGGAAGTAAATACCTGTAATTGTTGAATAAAATCCTGGTTAAAAACATTCTAGATGTTGATTTAAGACTATGAATCATTTCAGAAGTCCCAAGTTGTTAGCAGAAACATCTGTCTTTGGACAAAGGATTCTTCTGTGCTGACAGACGTCCACACAGAAAGCACCTTAACCCCAAATTAACTACTACCTGGTTATTACAGCTTGCTGAAGCCGCGAAAGTCTCAATTTTCTTCTTTTGTTCCTGCAGGAGATGGAATGAATGCCTACGTTGCTTATAAAGTGTCCACACAGGTATGCCAGCTCTCCTTTCTTTTTTTCCCCCCATTGCTGCCAAGGCACCAGGTCCACTTACGTTTTTTCTGATCTTGGGCATTTCCAGGAGTGTGGCCTTCAACTCCCAGAATTCCACCGCCAAGCATCACCACGGATGTGAATCTGGGAGTTGAAGTCCACACTCCTGGAAATGCCCGTGGTCAGGAAACAGTGATTTAAGGAAGAGTATAATATCTGTCTGTCTGTCTGTCTACCTATCTAATCTATCATCTATCTATCATTTATATCTTTCTATCTATCTAAAAGTGAAATACCACTCATGCAGCATCACAAAATGTCCAGAACTGAAAAGCCTGCAAACTTGAAATTTGGCATATGTGTTCCTCTTGGCTTCTAGGTACTCACTAAGAACAAAATGACCATCAGAGCATTAGTATTTCCTGTATTATTATTGTTGTTGTTATTGTTATTATTATTTATTACGCTCTGATGCTAAAGAGTTCTACTCCCCCTCCCCACCTGAAAAGAAATCTGTTGCAAATGCAAAACACAAGCAGAGGAGAGGAGTTACCGTTTCAGAGCAGCAACCAGCTTTAGTACAGAACAGTTGAGCTAAGCCATGCCCAGGCTCCTTGCTGTCTCCTTGCTCACAGCAAATACTGTCTCATTTTCCAAACAGCCCTCAACTCTCACACACTGACAGGACGCTAGCCAGATGAATACTGATGGATGCTGGTAGACAGAAGCAGAAATTTCCCCCCCTTATTTTCCTCCTCAAAAACTAAGCCCGACCACATAGTTTCGGAGTGAAGCAGGGGTATAGAGCTAGTTCTTTTATATCCATTTTCCATTTAAATTTAGATTCCCCCCCGTTTTGTTCTTCCAAAGATATTAACCTTGCAATTTACAGCATGGTTAGAGATATGAAGTGGTTTTTTCACTATTCTAATTATACTCTTCCCTGCCTCCACACACCCCTCCCGAATTCATTCAGACTACAATGGAAAGCGAATTGATAGCAGAAAACCTGATTGTTTTATTCAGCTTCTGTGCGATTCTTTCCAAAAACCAGGGATGTCCTGGCCCCCAGTTTTGTAATCTAAAAGCAGCAAAATTGGAGAGAGAGAGATATGCATGCAGATCTGGGCTTAACCGATTCTTAAAAGTTGTGTTACCCATTGTGTAAGGAGGAGTTTGGAAAGTTTCGAGGACGATGGGTTCCTGTGGCAACGACTGTGATGCCTGTGTAAAAAGCATCCTGCCACTTTATGCAATTACACAACCCACAATGCAAAAATTCCCTTCTCCTCCTCCCCCCCTCTTCCTCTCTCCTCCCTCTCTCCTCCCTTCTAAGATATTTCAGGCTAGGCAGGGGCTACTTCAGAATTGCAACAAGGTGGAGAAAATGCAGGAAATAGTCTGATGGATATGTGTGAACTTCCAAGACCTCAAAAGGATCTGAGGAACCACGGAAGTTGAGTTTTTCTCTGAGGTCAGAGAAAAGGAATGTTAGAAGAGATCTGGGTGAAAAAATCCAAGAGTGTCTCACACACCCCCTTTAAATCCCAGCCCGTTCTTGCAAGTTAAATCTCCCTCTGAACTCCTGCACCTCTTTAAAAGCAGCAACTGTTTTGGCCTCACGATGGCCCCAAGTGTTTGAACTTCGCTAGGCAGCCGGTTTCCTAAAGGAACTTCATGCGCCACCTGTCCAAAAACTCCCATATGGGGGTTCAGCTTCCCGGTCATTTCCTATCTCTCTCTGTGCGTGTGGTTCTGTGTGTTGAGGCTCTTTGTCTTCAGGTCTTGGTGGTGCTCGGAAGGGGGACGTGTGTGTGTCTCTCTCTCTTTCTTTTTTCCCTTTTGAAAGGGGGCCAAACACGTTCTCCAAACAGACAGGTTGTTTCTGAGGATCTCTTATAGCAAAGCCACCCCATGGATGGTCTCCAACAACAGCAGTCAGTTGGAACAATCACCTCATCTGTTCATCTCCTCCTCCTCCGACTTCCCCCTCCTTTCCTCCTCCTCTCATCGTTGTCCTCCTTCTCCTCTCTCCTCCCTGTTTCCTCCCTCCTTTCCTCCTCTCTCCTTTTCTCCCTCTCTCCTCCCTCTCTCCTCCCTCCTTTTCTCCTCCCTCTCTCCTTTCCTCCTCCCTTTCTCCTCTTCCTCCCCTCTCCTTTCCTTCTTTCTTCTCCCTCTCTCCTCCGTCTCTCCTTTCCTTTTCCTCTCTCCTCCCTCCCTTTTTCCTCTTCCTCCCTCTCTCCTTCTTTCTTCTCCTCCCTCTCTACTCCTCCCCTCTCTCCTTCTCTCTCCTCCCTCCTTTCCTCTTCCTCTCTCCTCCCTGTTTTCTCCCTCCTTTCCTCCTCTCTCCTCCCTCTCTTCTTTCCTCCTCCCTTTTCCTCTTCCTCCCTCTCTCCTCCTTTCTTCTCCTCCCTCCTCTTCCTCTCTCCTCCCTGTTTCCTCCCTCCTTTCCTCCTCCCTTTCTCCTCTTCCTCCCTCTCTCCTTCTTTCTTCTCCTCCCTCTCTCCTCCCTGTTTCCTCCCTCTTTTCCTCCTCTCTCCTCCCTCTCTCCTCCTCCTCCTCCTTACATTTGGATGGTGACTTTGGAAAGCCCCTGAGATGAAAGGCTTATTTGGAGGGGATGTAGACAAAAGGGCTAGCAACACCCGTTTTAGGACTAGGAGTCTTTGTTCAATTCTTTTATTTATTTATTTTCCCAAGCTCCTAAATGCCAGACAAGGAGAATTGCAGCTCTTAGAAAATCAAATAGGTGCATTAAGCCTACCTGTTTTGACGCCAAAATGCAGAGATGGGGTGGGGGGAGAAAGAGAGATGGGGGAGGGGGCGAGTTTAACAGGAAGCAGTCCCTCCCCTTACTTTGGCTCAGGTGTGGGAGGGACCAAGCCTCTCCCATTCGCATCTCAAAAGCTCCTGGGCTCGTTTTGATTTCAGTCCTTCCAACTGACCCCCATAAAAGGCAGGTGCCGTCCTTTCATTGATGTGCCTCGCCTTTCCAGCGCGGACACAGCTTCGGTTTCTGATTGGTTACCTTTTGCCAGCTGGCAAAAATACACCTTGTGCCCCTTCCAGATACCTGCATAACTGGGTCAGCGTGTCCTCTCAGCCAGTTGCGTCAAAAAACCCTCTTCCGCGCTTCACGGCTGGCTACTTTTGAAACCAAGACGTCCAAAAAACTTCATCATAGGAATTGGCAATCTTGCCGAAAGGGAAGCGACACGGTGCTTGGCTACACAAAAGCCCCTTGTATCCTGGTTGCACTTGGGTGTCTTCTGGAGTGCAGTAGCTTCCCCTCTAGCATTGTTTTCCCTGACCCTTTAAAAAAAAAAAAAGAAATTAAAATGCATCAAGTTGTCCTTTGAGCCTCCTCGCTCCACCGAGTCCACTCCACAGCGTTGTGGGAGGGAAGGAGGAAAAAAAAAAGGCAGGAGTATTAGGTGCTTTCCACCTTGAGAGAGAATAAAAAACATGGGACAACAATATAATGTATTGCTTCTCGCTAGCCGAGTTGCACGTCCCGCACAATCCTGAAGTGTCTTTTCTGAAAAGTTGTAGGCTGTCCTTTCTTTTAGAAGTCTTAAGGAGAAGAAACGTAGGTAGAAAGGCAGACTTTGTACCTGTCTGAAACGCAGTTCAGATTTTTCACTCCAGATGTGGGTACCTGCATTTGTACCTGTGAGTTAACCTGTTGCATCGAAGTAGGCCCGTCCCACCTCCTACCCCTAGCAAGATTGACTAAAACAAGGTTCTTCCAATTTGGCAAGTTTAAGACTTGTGGACTTCCAACTTTCAGAATTCCTGAGCTCACATGACTGGAGGAGGAATTCTGGGAGTTGAAGTCCACAAAGCTGTCGAGTTTGAAGACCCCCTGGGCTAAAACAATGTTTCTCAACTTGAGCGACATCCTGGCTGGGGTATTCTGGCAGTTGAAGTCCACACCTCCTAAAGTTGCCGTCCCACTGCGCTCAGGTATATCTCTGGCAGATGCTCGTCCAGCTTGAAGCTTTTGAGTTTTGGTCATCTCTGGAGCCATCAAGAATACACCTACTCCCTCTTGTGTGAAATACCCTTCAGATACTTAAGAATCAGAGTCTCTTGTCGTATCATGAGCCTCGGTGGCACAGTGGTTAGAGTCGGTACTGCAGGCTACTTCTGCTGACTGCCAGCAATTTGGCAGATTGAATCTCCCCAGGCTCAAGGTTGACTCCGCCTTCCATCCCTTCCGAGGTGGATCAAATGAGGACCCAGATTGTTGGGGGCAAGAGGCTGACTCTGTAAATCGCTTAGAGAGGGCCGAAAAGGTACTGTGGAGCAGTATATAATTCTCAAGTGCTGGAGCTATTGCTACTGGAGTGGATTTGGGGAAGGTTCAGAAAATTCAGTCTTCTGTCTTTCTCTGCTGAGCTCAGCCTCCCATCCTTACGAGGTGGGTAAAATGAGGACCCAGATTGTTGAGGACAAGATGCTGACTCAACTGCTCAGAGAGGGCTGTAAAGCACTATAAAGCGGAATATAAGTCTAAGTGCTATTGCTAAGTGCAAAGGAAGGAAGGAAGGGAGAAAGGATGGATGGGAGGGAGGAAGGAAGGAAGGAAGGAAGGAAGGAAGGAAGGAAGGAAGGAAGGAAGGAAGGATGGATCGTGATAGCACAGTGGTTAGAATGCAGTATTGCAGGCTAATTCTGCCAACTGCCAGCAGTTCGATTCTCACCAGGCTCAAGGTTGACTCAACCTTCCGTCATTCCAAGGTGGGTAAAATGACGACCCAGATTGTTGGGGGCAAGAGGCTGCAAACTGCTTAGAGAGGGCTGTAAAAGCATTATAAAGCAGTCTATTAAGTCTTAAGTCCTATTGCTATCAAGACTCCTATTTTGCTAACCAGATTCTCCCGTCCCTACAGACCACTCTGCCAATGTTCAGAAGCCAGCAGTTCTCGGTGAAGAGACGATTCAGTGACTTTCTGGGCTTGTACGAGAAGCTTCTGGAGAAACACGCCCAACATGGGATGATTGTTCCTCCTCCTCCGGAGAAGAGTTTAATAGGTGAGAATGCCGGCAGGGGTTTGATTGCCTCTGCTGAGTTCAAACCTAACCGGTAGATCTCGACTTACAATCATTGGTTTAGGGACCAAAGTTACAAAGCGATTGAAAAAAAAAGTTTCTCGCGCAGCGTCCCCCATGGCCACGTGATCGAAATTCAGAGGCTTGGCCACAGACTCACATTTATGACGGTTTTGCAGTGTCCCGGGGTTACGCGACCCCTTCTTACGATCTCCCGAGAAGCAAAGGCAATGGGCCAGAAGCCAGAAAAGTCACAAAGTGGGCAAAACTCACTTAACGACTGTCTCGCTTAACAGTGGAAATGTGGGCAAGGACTACCTGGGGTGGCCTAGCTTCACACGTTACCGCATGACTGTCAACTGAAAAGATACTCCTTGGGTCTATTTAGCTGCCAGAAAAAGAGAGTGGGAAAAAACAAGGCCTTCCTTAAATGCCTAGATAATCACCTCAGCAGCCCAAAGTTGTCAGAGCATAAGAAGGTTATTGGAGAGCATGATGGAGGACTCTTGGAGATGGATGTGTCCCATTGGAGAAGTCACATCCAGGGAGTGGGAGGAAGATCAGGGTCAAGGGGGAAATGGATGGTGTAATTTAGTATCGGCTGCATCCAGCTTAGGCCAACATGGCCACTCCTAATAAATCAATTTCCTTTTCTCTGAAATGCGGCTGGAGACTTTTGATTTGAATGGGGGTGGATTTGTTGGAGCCCTGACGATGACCAGAGTAACTTGGGGATTTATTAGTCCCTAGATGAGATCCGTGGGCCTTGCAAACTCACCTGGCTGGAGGGAAATTCTGAAAGGCAATATCGGGGTAAATTGTTGGGCAGTGCGTCAATTTTAGATATTTGTTACAAACATAATTTAACCCCTGCCTAAGTAGAGGAGGGGACACGGTGGCTCGGAGGCTAAAATGCTGAGCTTGTCAGTCAAAAGGTCGGCAATTCGGCGGTTCAAATCCCTAGCGCCCTGTAACGGAGTGAGCTCCTGTTACTTGTCCCAGCTTCTGCCAACCTAGCAGTTTGAAAGCCTGTAAAAAAAATGCAAGTAGAAAAATAGGGACCACCTTTGGTGGGAAGGTAACAGCGTTCCGTGCGCCATCGGCGTTTAATGACCACGGAGACGCCATCGGACAGCGTTGGCTCTTCGGCTTTGTAATGGAGATGAGCACCGCCCCCTAGAGCTGGAAAGGACTAGCACATATGTGCAGAGGAACCTATACTTTTACCTAAGTAGAGGAGAAGGAAGGGTAAAATGAAATGGCCAGATCCACAACTCCTGAATGTCAAATACACATAGCATTCTATGCACAATTGTACATCCAGGGGCGCACCCCACAATTATCACAAACCAGGTAAGCTGAGCCAAAGACAAAACAGCTCAGTTTCTGTAATTTGGGCTAATGCTCGGGGAAGTATCCCTTTTTTGGGGCCAGGAGTGATGCATAAAATCTTTGGAAAGATTTCACACAACAGAGACACACACACACACATCTATTCAAATGTTCCCTAATCTGAAAAATGAACGGGAATCCCCAAAGGGTACTGTATGGGATTTTTAAAAAGTGATTTGTCTCCTCTCTCCAAGTTCAAAAGACTTAAAGGAAAGACTGTTTTCAGCATCTTTTCCCCAACCTGATGCTCTCCAAATATACTTTATAAAGTAAAGAATGAGTTTTGACTGATGTGAGCTGCTCATTGGTAGAACTAATAGTTTTGACATCCCCAGAAAGTGCTATATAAAACATTGCCTCAAACATCGAGAGCCACTGCTACTCATCAGAGGTCTCCAAACTTGGCAACTTTGAGACTTGTGGACTTCAACTCCCAGAATTCCTCAACCAGCCATGCTGGCTGGGGAATTCTGGGAGTCAAAAGTCCACAAGTCTCAAAGTTGCTAAGTTTGGAGATTCCTGTTGTAGGTAAAGTTAAACTCTATGGCTTTGGAATAAGCTAGCAGGCTTTAAGAGGGGTGGACTTCCAATTTCCAGAATTCTGCGAGTCGAAGTCCACAAGTTGCCAAGGTTGCAGACCCCTGATCCAAATTGAACCCCTTGTATATGCCCTATAGGTAACTTCAACCCCTTTGTTTCTCTTTTTCTCTTGTCCCAGGGATGACCAAAGTCAAGGTTGGAAAAGAAGACTCTTCCTCCACAGAATTCCTAGAGAGACGAAGAGCTGCCTTAGAAAGGTTGGGGGGTTTGTGTTTCTCGTTGGCGGGTGTTGTAACCATTAAGGTGGTGCAATGGGTTCGTTACTCTGGGTAGGGGAATTTGCCTCGTAGGAAGACGCTTACAAGCTCGCCCAAGGTGTGATCAAGGGGAACAAAAGGTCCAATGCATCTCAAATCTCCCCAGTTGTTTACTGCTGGTGGTCCTCTAGACATCAACCTGTGAAGGATTCTCATTTGCGTTCCAACCCAATGGGAATGAATCGCAGGAGAACGTCCCGTTCCAAAATCCTTCAGAGATTTTGTTCGGTAGGGCTGTTTCTCTGATGGAAATCGTCCTCTGGAACCTGGCCTCAGGGCTCCTGAAATCTGATCCTCTTGTCTGGAGTGGATTCCAGGAGAAAACGAGGTCTGAGGAAATTCACCCAGATGGAAAATGGCTTCTAAATCTTTCCCCGAATACGGAAGAGAGAAGGGGAAGCCACCCAAAAAAAATCCCAGTTTTCTTTCCTGTTTTTTTTTCTTTTCATAATTCCAGTTTCAATGGACACGTCACACCTCCCTTAAGGATAGTTCGGTTCCTGGTGGAACTGTTTTCAAGCCACCACAAATGGTTTTCACCTTTTTCCTTTGCCGAAAATGCTTGTGGGTTTCCCACACTTATTCCAGCATTCCTTGGTAGTTGTCCATCCCAAGGCCAGTTTAGCTTTCTAGCCCAAGAAAATCCGTAACAAGCCAGGAAGCAATTCCACGATGGAGTGGAGACTTGAATCTAGGTCTCCTTACCTTGGTTCTCTTGATGTGTACCTCATTTTTTCTTCAAAAGATCAAGATAGCGTACACAAAGAACACAATCGGTGTTTCTCAACCGTGGCAACGTCAAGATGATGGGCGTCAACTCCCAGAATTCTCCAGCCAGCGCAGCTGACTGGGGAATTCTGGGAGTTGACATCCACTCATCTTAAATTTGCTACCAGTTGGGAAATATTGGTGTATATATAGTGAGAGCCAGATAGAAGGGTGCGGTGGCCTAGGAGCGGAGCTCTCGTCTCACAATCCGGAGGCTGTGAGTTCAATCCTAGGTAGAGACCGATATCTCTGGGCACAACTGAGAATATATCTGCTGGGGGGAAAAAAACCTCCACAGTGGTAACAGGAAGGGCATCCAGCCAGTAAGCATTCAGTTGTCCAGACTCCACCCCGCAAGGCATTATGGGGTCGTTAAAAGAAGATGATATAGTGAGAGCAGGTACAGGGGGCACATTGTAGCATAAATTGTACTTGGTTTGCGCCAATATAACCCTTCTTACTTCATCCACACCTGAAAGCAGGGAGGGGAAAGATCTGTTTATATATATATTTGTTTTGTTTTACCAAGAAGAATAAAATGCAAAACAGGAAACATACATCTAGCGCTAGCAACAAAAGGACGAAAAATGGTGTCCAAGAAAAGGGGGAAATGACCCACATTATCAGATAAATCTAACATTAAACATGAAGAATCCAGCCCAACTGGATGGTGGGAAAAAGAAAACTAGATACATTCTCTTCTATATAATGGGTCTACAAACAGTTATAAGTTTGTTGTAAGCTTTCCCAATTCTTGTTTAATAAGAATACTATATGAAATAAATATTCCCAGATGAGAGCATCTCTGTCTGATAATCAAATCGACCCAACACCTAATCATAATAAATGGGTGGGTGGGTGGGGGAAACCAGATCTGATTGTGAATCAACCATTAGATTTGAGTGGGTTTTTTTCTTTTTTTAGTTCTCCTCCCATCCCTGCCCCTACATTAGAAGGAGGTTGTGTCTGTGATCTTGGCTCCTCTAATCCATGGAGGGTGTCGTGGAATGCCAGCCCGCCTTGTTAAATTCTCTTTTAAAAGGAGGGATTCTTCATGTCAGTAAACGGGACTTCTCTACTCCCATTCTGCAGATATATTCAAAGAACCGTAAGCCACCCCACCATGCTGCAGGACCCAGATGTCCGGGAATTCTTGGAAAAGGATGAGGTAGGTTTGCTACCGTCACCAGGGTCTGTGCTTTTCATGGACTAAGCCAGCCCCCCCCCCCCAACCATTTGGCCCCCAGGGACCAGTTCCATGGAGAGGTTTTTTCCGAAGACCAGAGGAGGTGTGTGGTTTGGTGTGTTGCTTGCAACCCATGCGTGGGGCTTCACTTGTTTGCGCGGCCCGGTTTCTGGCATGCTGGGCCCCCCGGTGCTGGTTCACGGACCTGAGGTTTGGGGCCCCTGGCTGTTCTGACCAAGGCTTCCTGAGACAGTAACAATCACGCGCTGTTCCCCAAAACTTTTTTTTTAAATTTCAACAGCTGTGAATTATATGCATTCCCAGCCCATAATGAGCCCCAAACAGTTTGTGAGTAGTCCAGCAGAAGCCTGCCGCAGTCTTTTGGGATAAGGCTGATAAGCACCCACCTTTATCTCTCTGGAAATTCTGCCAACGACTAAATTGCCAATTAGCTGTACAAGGCCAAACGGAGCACGAAGTCAACACGGAGCTTCAGAGTTTAAAGTGACCAGAACGAACAAAGTTGCTTCCTGCAAAGGTTCCTGTCCCTTTGCTACTCCCTTATGTCTTATGGGAGGGGCCAATCATCTCCAAGCCTTACTCCCGAGTTGCCCCTTTTGTCTTAACTGTTCTTGCCTTCTGGCAGCTCTGCGCAAGCGTGCACGGGGAACAGGCTCCTCCTGTTCCTCTTCCCTGCTGACGTCACATTCTGGAGGCTCCAGAGTCGGCACATAACTCTCAGATGGCCCTGGCCCTGTCTCTGTGTCAGACGCAGATTCCCTCGTCCGAGCCCTACCCAGACTCCAGGACTGGCCCCTGTTCCTCCCCACTGTCCGACTCTGCTGTCAGCTCCGCAGGCCGCCAACGGACCACAACACTGGCCTAAGCGAGCTTGGCATGAGGTTATTGGAGAAACCGACCCACAGTTGTGTGTTTTTTTTTGCTGTGCTTGAGTTCAGCTTAGTTCCTGTTTTCAGGAACAAGCTGCTTTTTCGAAAGGTGAGAGAATGGGGTGAAGTGGAAAGCAATTTCTGCTTCTTTCAGAACAAGCCAACCATGGGAAAAGAGTGACGCAGATTGGCTGGGTGGAAAGCGGGGTCTGAAGGTCTTTGCTGATACAGCCGGTTCCCCTTGGTTCTCTTCTGCTGAACTATGTTCAAATCGGGCTCTAGGTGAAGGGGTGTCCAACCTTGGCAACTTTAAGACTTGTGGACTTCAACTCCCAGAGTTCCTCAGCCAACCTTGGCTACTTTAAGACTTGCGGACTTCAACTCCCAGAATTCCTCAGCCAGCTTTGCTGGCTGAGGAATTCTGGGAGTTGAAGTCCACAAGTCTTAAAGTGGCCAAGGTTGGACACCCCTGCTCTAGGTGAAGGGGATTGCAACATGCTGGCTGGACACGGCTCTCCTGGCCAAACCAAGAGTCCAAATTCTCCTACTTTACAAAGAAGCTGCTTGAGAAAAACCTTGCCTTTTTCTCCCTCCCTCCCACCTATAATTTATGTTTATCTGCCGCTCCTTCCTCCTCCTCCTTTCCCCCACAACAGCAACCACCACCCTGTGAGGTGGGTTGGGATGAGAGAGAGAGAGAGAGAGGAACTGGTCGGTCACCCAGCCGGCTTTTGTGACACACCGTCTCCCTGGGATTGGCCCAAAGTCACCCGACTGCTTTGATCGCCAAACTCTTCCTGATCAGTCCTGGTTGACTTGAGTAGTCTCCGGTCTAATCCAGCCAAGCTTATGTTTCTAACTCAAGAAAGTATCGAAACACACCAAGAATCATCCAGTGAACTCCATGCTGGAGAGGAGACGTGACTCTCAATCGTCTCACCTTGGTTCTGCTGGTTTAGACCCCCATTGGTTGTTCAAGAGATCAAGATGACGTACACAGTATAGATCAGTGCTTCTCAACCTTGGCCACTTTTAACGTTGCACAACATTCTCAAGAGACTCTTCCCATCCTGCTTACAATCTTTATGAACTGTTGCCTTCCGGCAGGAGATACAGAACAGTTAAAACTCAGACCACACGTTTTTCTGAATAGTTTTTATCCCAGAGCTATAATGGCGCTTAACAATGAACTTAAGCACCACCATCAGTGAGCTGTTGGACAGGATTATTTGGTCTGTTGTGTGGATGCTTGTGTGTTTTTAGGGGGGGCGGGGAATTTTGACAGGTGGGGGTGTGTTTGGGGATTGTCGTGTGTGTGCATGTTGAGTCTGGTCTATGGGTGTTATATGAATTTCATTGTGTGTATGCTGTGTATGTATGTACAATGACAATAAAGAATTCAATTCAATTAAGATACATGGACTTCAGTTCCCCAGCCAGCTTCCAATTCTGGGAGTTGAAGTCCGTACATCTTAAAATGGCCACGGTTGAGGAGCATTAATTTACCAAATATGCTGTCAACATGTAAAACATTCTTATGCCTGTTTCCAAGTTGCCATAAGAAAGAGGAGGGGGAAACCCTGAAGGAGCATACTGCAAATGCACTCAGAAGCTCATTCCAAGTTTATCTCACAAAGATTGTAACTCAGGCAATTTTCATGCAAATTCTGGGCATGAAAATCCTCTATTGGAGAGCATGATTAATGACACCCAGCCAATGAGCATGTTTCGTTGGACAATCTGGATTATGATATACCCTGGGTGGTGGGGAGAACAGGGTCATAGGTGATTGTAAATTACATATCGCAGAGTCAGCTTCATACAGGTCATGCCACTGTCAGGGCTCCGACAAATCCACCCCATTCAAATCATAAGTCTCTAGCCGCATCTCTCAGAGTTAAAAAAAAAAATTGATTTATTAGGAGTGACCATGTTGGCATTACCTGGGTGCAGCCGATACTAAGACATATTCATTCATTTCCCCCTTGACCCTGGTCTTCCCTCCAACCCCTGGATATATATTCTCCAATGGGACACATCCACAGCCAAGAGTCATCAATCTTGCTCTCCAGTAATAATCTTGCGTGCCAACAGCTTCGGCTGCCTAGCAATTATCTGAAGCATTTGAGGAATGCACTGCTTTCCCCCACTCCCTTTCTGCTGGCAACTAAAAGGTCCCAAGAAGTATTTTTTAGTTGACAGCCAGTATATCGCACCTAATAAATCCTTTGAAGTTTTTTGAAGTTTGGCTCGAGGCTCATGATTTCATTAGGGCGTTCGCTGGGATCCTGACATACGCACTGTGGTGGGTTTTTCTTCCCCTCTTCTTTTCAGCTGCCACGGGCTTTTGGCACCCAAACCTTGAGCGGAGCCGGCCTCCTGAAGATGTTCAACAGAGCCACTGATGCAGTCAGCAAAATGACCATCAAGATGAACGAATCGGACATTGTAAGCCGCCGAGCATCTCTTGCTCCGTATGAAAACCACCCTGTATCTTGTCCCTGACTGGGTTGCCTGAGATTGTCTGAATGCGCAGTCCTCTTCCTACGATGACTTGTTGGGGTTGGTTCTCCGCCCCGTCTCTCCCCTCTAGTGGTTTGAAGAGAAACTCCAGGAAGTGGAAGGCGAGGAACAACGTCTGCGGAAGCTCCACGCAATTGTAGAAATGCTGGCCAATCACAGAAAAGGTAACTCCCTTGATGAACTAGCTACGGGAAGTTGGAAAACTGTTGTCAGTTTTGGATTTCATCACTTGGAAACCTGACAACTGTAGGGTCACCTTTCAGCTTTACAAAAACTCTTAAGATTTGGAACCTTGAGTTGAGGACAGGCAGTCCTCGAGTTGAGAATGTCCGACTTAAAGACGACCTCCAGGCCAAGTTGTGAGTCCTATCTACATCTTAGTGGTGGTCTCTTTGGCGCCATAGTGGCTCAGTGGTTAGAATGAGGTATTGCAGGGTAATTCCGCTCACTGCCAGCAGTTTGATCCTGACCGGCTCAAAGTTGACTCAGCCTTCCATCCTTCCAAGGTTGGAAAAATGAGGACTCCCGATTGTTTGGGGGGATCTATAAACTGCTTAGAGAGGGCTGTAAAGCCCTGTGAAGCAGTATATAAGTCTTAAGCACTATTGCTATTATAAACCATGATTCCCCTCTACGATATAATTCCTCCCTCCACCACCCTCCAAAATTACTTATCTGAAAAGCCCTTAAAATGTGGTTTCGTCAACAGGCTTGGGAACCCCGAATGGAGCAGAGCCAATCAAGTGGGTGATTTTATTGTGTCGTGGCTGCCATGAAGAATGAGATGTGTGTTTTGTTTTGATTTGTTTTGGGTTGGGTTTTGTTTTTTTCCTAACAAAAACTGGATTTTTGTTATAAAGACAAAATTCGTAAGCCACCTAGGGTCCTCTATACATGAGTTGGCTGGCTCTATAAATTGGATTAATAGATAAATAAAAACCCTGGGTTTACTTTATAAAGACTGGGAGGGCAGAGTGTACTGAGCTCTTAATTCCCAGCAACCTTAGCTGGAGGACCAAGATTTTGGGAGGTTCAGGCAGGGGTGGAGTCCCCACATGGCCCATTTTGGATGCAGGGAAGTGCAGAGCGCATGCGGGCCTCCCTGGAAGTTTGGGAAGGCCAGAAATGGGCCTGTTTCCGGCTTCCAGGGAGCCTCCGGAACCTAGGGAGGCCGTTTTCGCCCTCCCGGAAACTCCAGTAAAGCCTCCGGAGTCCGGGAGGGTAAAAACTCCCCCCCCTCCTGCCGTGGTGCAGGAGGCCAACTAGGCCGCGCCCACCATGGCCATGCAACCAGGTAGAGAACCCATTGCTAAAATTTTTGACGCCCACCCCTGGGTTTAGGGGTTTAGATTTGACGGCATTTTTCTCCCAATCTGGCATCATCAGCATCCTCTCCTCCTCGTGAAGTTGTGTCCATTGGGGGCCCTTTTTTTTCTGCTGGGCTTCTGTGTCACTAGCCAGGAAGTGCCATCTTCCCACACCCCGCTTTCTGTCCTCCAGAGCTGTCGCTGAATACCTCTCAGTTTGCCAAGAGCCTGGCTATGCTGGGCAGCTCAGAGGACAACACAGCCTTGTCCCGGGCCCTTTCCCAACTGGCCGAGGTGGAAGAGAAGATCGAGCAGTTGCACCAGGAGCAGGCCAACAGTGACTTCTTCCTCCTGGCGGAACTCCTGAGCGACTACATCCGTCTCCTGGCCTCCGTGAGGGTAAGGGCTGCAGGTGTCTCGCCTGTGATAACCCAAAGGGGCGTGGCACAAAGGCAACACAGTCACATAAGTAAGAAAAGTCCCTGGAAATACCCCCAACTTTGCCCCCAATGTCCAGTTACCTTTGGCTGGAGAAAAAACTCTCCCAAGAACAGTCTTTTAAGTGGAGGAAATTCAGTCCGAAAACAAAGTACATACAAACTGTAACTAAAAATCCACACAAACCACGCTGCAGCAATTAACTGGATGGGGTAGGAGAAGGAATTGCAGACTTCAGAGGCCATCAAAACACACAGTTGGGAAGACGCCTGGAATCCAGATAAGCCTCAACAAAACAAGATAATACACGATTTGTTTCCAACAAGTTGCTGTGCGCAAACTCCCTTTTTAAACACTGTGTTCCCAGCTGCAGCTAATGAAGGGAATCAGGGCCCTTTCCTCCCCCGTAAGCCACGCAACTCACGTTGCTCCGTTCCTCCCTATGTGCCCTAGGATGAAGAGTGCGTGGGCCTGGATCTTCCACTGAACTCCCTCTCGTTTGTTTTACCTCTCCCCTGCTCTGCCCAGCCGGACTTTGCCCTTCCCCAGTTTCCTCCACAGCCAACGGAGCCTCCCTCTCCCTGTCAGCTGCTCGGCCTCCCCCTCCGAATCAGATTCCGACAGGGGCATGACATCCCCAAAGGCAGGGGTGGATGGTGCCCACAAAGCTCCTTGGCCACTGTGGTGGGCGAGGGCTATGCCGGTGGTCCATTAGGCTGGCAGGAGTCTATAAAGGAGAATATTTGTAGCTCTGGAGTCCTTGGGGCTCTCTGAGCTTGGTGGTTTTCTTGCAGACGTTTCATTAACTCTAGTAACATCCCCAGTGCCAGAAGGACATATTTTCATGTTGAACGGAGAGCAAACCCCACTCCCATTTAGCACTGATGATGTTGCCTAGTTGGATAATGAAACATCTGCAAGAAAACCACCAAGCTCAGAGAACAGCAGTGACCTCCGGTAAGAGTTTACACCATTTAAGAGCCGAGTGGCGCAGTGATTAGAGCGCAGTGCTGCAGGCTACTTCTGCTGACTGCTGGGTGCCTGAAATTTGGCAGTTTGAATCTCCCCAGGCTCCAGGTTGACTCAGCCTTCCGTCCTTCCAAGGTGGGTAAAATGAGGACCCAGATTGTTGGGGGCAATATGCTGACTCTGTAAATCACTTAGAATGGGCTGTAAAACACTGTGAAGTGGCATATTTGTCTAAGTGCTATTGATAATGCCCCTTCCTTCCTTCCTTCCTTCCTTCCCCTTCCTTCCTTCCTTCCCCTTCCTTCCTTCCTTCCTTCCTTCCTTCCTTCCTTCCTTCCTTCCTTCCTTCCTTCCTTCCTTCCTTCCTTCTTCCTTCCTTCCTTCCTTCCTTTCTTCCTTCCTTCCCCTCACTCTCTCCCTCCCTTCCTTCCTCCCTTCCTCCCTCCCTCCCTCCCTTCCTTCCTTCCTTCCTTCCTTCCTTCCTTCCTTCTGGTTAGAATGCAGCATTGCAGGCTAACGCTGCCCACAGTCGGCAGTTCAATCCCGACTTGCTCAATATTGACTCAGCCTTCTATCCTTCCTGAGATGGGTAAAACGAGGACCCAGATGGTTGGGGGCAAGAGACTTATCTCTGTAAACTGCTTCGTTTACAAAGCACCGTGAAGCTGTATATAAGTCTTTAGTGCTATTGCTGTTTACCCTGGACATTGTCACGGGTCTGAGCTCAGTTTCCCCATGGGTGATCTGATGCTTCCAGTGATGAATCTCTCTCGACAGGGTGCCTTTGACCAGAGAATGAAGTCTTGGCAGCGCTGGCAAGACGCCCAGGTCACGCTGCAGAAGAAACGGGAAACGGAGGCCAGGCTTCTGTGGGCCAACAAACCCGACAAACTTCAGCAAGCCAAAGAGGAGATCTCGGAGGTGAGCGGGAGGGAGGCCTCTCCTGAGCATGCCCAGCGCAGTTTTCACCGGACGTGAACCACCATCGGGCCACTTTTAAGTGACCCCAATAGTTGCAGGCGGCTTTTGAATTTGGACGATCTGGACTTTTTTCAAAAAAAAAAACTTTTTTAAGGATGCATTCCTCTCCTCCCCTCAACGTAGTTTTGCTTCTGCTGACGAGGCAGCACTGCTGCATTGTTTAACCAGGTTCTTATATTTAAAAAATAATAATTCTATTTCGTTTTCTATTTCTTCAGTGGGAATCTCGCATGACCCAGTATGAACGGGAGTTTGAACGTCTCTCTGCGGCCCTCCGGAAAGAGGTCTTACGGTTTGAGGTAGGCAAAACCACACCTCCCCAGTTTCACGGCGGCCAAAGAAGCAGAACTAATGTCAGGAAACGTCTGTCTCGCCACCCCCACAAAGATTCACTTCCCAGATTGAGAGAGCCTGGAGGATCCGCTTCCCTCAGCAGCTTTCTCGGCCTCGGGGAAAAGGAAGGCGAACCAAGTAGGGGACTTCAGAGATAGTTTAATTACCCGCGTTTCCCTGAAAACAAGACCCTGTCTTTTATTTTATTTTATTGTATTATTTTATTTGTGTGTGTGTAGATAGATAGATAGATAGATAGATAGATAGATAGATAGATAGATAGATGATAGATAGATAGATAGATAGATAGATAGATAGATAGATAGATAGATAGATGATAGATAGATAGATAGATAGATAGATAGATGATAGATAGATAGATAGATAGATAGATAGATAGATAGATAGATAGATGATAGATAGATAGATAGATAGATGATAGATAGATAGATAGATAGATAGATAGATAGATAGATAGATAGATAGATGATAGATAGATAGATAGATAGATGATAGATAGATAGATAGATGATAGATAGATAGATGATAGATAGATAGATAGATAGATAGATAGATAGATAGATAGATAGATACTGTAGATAGATAGATAGATATACACATATACACATATACACATACACACTCCCACACACACACACACATATATATTTGCCACCAAAAAAGGCACCAGGTCTTATTTTCGGGGGATGCCATCCACTGACGAACCTCACTTGCGCACATCGTCCCGGCCTCCTTTTCGCTGTTAGAGGCCTTCAGGAACTTCTACTTCTGCAGCCGGCAAGGCTTTCCTGAAGGCCTCCGCAGCCAATAACAGCTCTGGATCGATCCAGAGCTTTCTTATCAGCCACAGAGGCCTTCAGGAAAGCCTTGACAGCCTTGCTGGCTGCAGAAGAAACGGGCTAGCAAGGCAGGTGTTGGGATGTGCAAGGCCTGGCTATAACTGTCCAAAGGTAAGTAGTAGGGTAGCTCCACCCTGAGTCCCCACCCTAGCTTAATTTTTACCCATCCACTCTGGAGTGGGCAGGATCTTAATTAGGGCTTATTTTTTGGGGGTAGGGCTTATATTGGGCGCACATGTAAAAATCAAGCTAGGGCTTACTTTCAGGGTAGGTCGTATTTCCGGGGAAGCAGGGTATCCATCAGCCCCCCCCCCCCTACTCATTTCACATTTAAAAGATGCAGGTTAGCCGGTCACAGCCTCCGTTTCGACTTCTTGATATCCCTCGTGAAACTAAAAGTTCAGTTGCACTTCCCCAGAACGTTGTGTAGTTGGCCATTGTCTGCTTTTTAAAAAAAAAAAATTTTTTTTTTACTTTTGGACATATAATTGCCAAGTCAAAAAAAAAATACATCGTCCACCTCTGGAGGTTTGCAGTATCCTGTTCCACAGAAGATAACCTGCGTCTGTGTTTTTGTTTCCGTTACAGAAAGAAAAAACAAAAGATTTCCGGACACACGTGACCAAATACCTGGAAACGTTGCTCCAGTCACAGCAGCAGGTGAGAGAGAGAACGGCCCTGTGCATCCCCTTCGCATGTGGCGTCATATCCTGAATTTATTTATACGCTTGGCTTATAAATAAGTTATCGCATCCCCTACACTGATGCCTTCGGTCCCCTGCAATTGATGCACACTTAGATGGACTTGGACTTGATGCACACTTAGATCTGCTTTAGTCATCCCGATAAGGTGGAGCAATATAAGATCTCAGCAAATCAGCCTCATACCTTGGAGGCTCATATAGTTTGGGCTTTTCCTTTCATGTGAGTAGGCCTTTATTTTATTTTATTTTTTTATTTTAAGCACTTAGAAATAGCCCTTAGACTTATATACCGCTTTACAGTGCTTTACAGCCCTCTCTAAGTGGTTTATAGAGTCAGTCTTTTGCCCCCCAACAATTTGGGTCCTCATTTTACCCACCTTGGAAGGATGGAAGGCTGAGTCAACCTTGAGCTAGTGAGAATTGAACTCATAGCAGTTGGCAGAATTAGCCTGCAATATTGCATTCTAACCACTGGGAGGGAGGGAGGGAGGGAGGGAGGGAGGGAAGGAAGGAAGGAAGGAAGGAAGGAAGGAAGGAAGGAAGGAAGGAAGGAAGGAAGGAAGGAAGGAAGAAAGAAAGGAAGAAAGGAAGAAAGATAGATAGCAATAGCACTTAGAAGTCTACCACTTTCCAGCCCTCTCTAAGGGTCCTCATTTTACCCACCTCAGAAGGATGGAAGGCTGAGTCAACCTTGAGCTGGTCAAGATCAAACTCCTGGCTGTGGGCAGAACTAGCCTGCAATGACTGGGGATGACTGGCCCAAAAGTCACCCAGCTGTGCCTGGTGATCGGCCCAAAAGTTCCCCCAGCTGGCTTTCATGGCTAAGGTGGGACTAGAACGGATTGGCCCAAAGTTGCCCAGCCAGCTTTCATGCCTGGGGTTGGACTAGAACTCACCGTCTCCCGTTTCCAGCCCGGTGCCTTCACCACTTCCATGGATTACCAGGAGGTTTGTGATCGATGAGGGGAGTGGGATCCCAGGAATCTTTCCGATGAGCGGCTGGAGAATTGATCTCTGATGTTTTCCTCCTTCTCCCCTCCACAGCTGGTTAAATACTGGGAAGCCTTCCTCCCGGAAGCGAAGGCCATCTCCTAAGCAGGCTGGGGTCAGCCTTCCTCCTGAACTGGACTTGCCTTCATCACTTAATACCTCTTGGCCTTGGATCCCGCAGAGCTCTGATCCTCCTTCGACCAAGGAGCGGTTTCCCCAGCTAGTAACTCTTCTAACTGTATATTATTATTATTTTCCATTTAGATTCATATATGAATATACACACACACACACACACACACACACACACATACATATATATATATATATATATTTTCCTATTGAAAAGAGACTCGCTTCCTGCTTTGCAACCCAGGAGTAGGGGAGCGCAGGCAGGGAATGGGCCCCACGGTTTTCGGACTTCGAGGTTGAAGCCACGCAGGACTTTCGGTGGCGCCACCCACAGCAAATGAAATAAAACTTAAAATCAGGGCAAGCCGGCTCACGCGTGTCTCTTTGTGTGTCTCTGTGTGCGTGTGTGTATGTGGTGGGAACTTGGTTGCAGTTTCAGAGAGTCCTCGACTTACAAAGCGTTCGTTCAGTTACAGCAGCACTGAAAAAAAAAAAAAAGGGACTCGGGACTGTTTACCACGCTTAATGACCCAGTGGTGGGATTCAAAATATTTTTTACTCCTGGTTCTGCACCCTTCTTATTTGCGGCTGGTGGCTACGGCTGCTCCTTCTAATACCCTTCTATAATACCTTGGTAAGACCACACCTAGAGTACTGCATCCAATTTTGGTCGTCATACTATAAAAAAGAGGTTGAGACTCTAGAAAGAGTGCAGAGAAGAGCAGCCAAGACGATTAGGGGACTGGAGGCTGAAACGTACAATGAATGGTTGCAGGAACTAGTCTAGGGAAGAGAAGGACCAGGGGAGACAGGATAGCAGTCTTCCAATATTTGAAGGGAGAGGGAGAGAAAGAAAAGGAAAAAGAGGAAGGGAGGAGAGAAAGAAACAAGGGAGAGAAAGTGAAAGAAAAACAAAAAGGGAGAGAAAGAAAAAGGAAGGAAGAGAAAGAACGAAAGAGGAAGAGAAAGGAGGGGAGAAAGCAGGAAAGAGTGACTAGAAGCTAAAACATGAACAGTTGCATGAACTGGACCTGGCTAGTCTAGTAAGGAGAAGGACTTGGGGAGACAGGAGAGCAGTCTTCCAATATTTGAGGGGCTGCCACAGAGAGGAGGAAGGGGTCAAGCTGTTCTCCAAGGCACCCGAAGGCCAGACAAGGAATAATGGATGGGAACTGAACAAGGAGAGATTCAACCTAAAAACAAGGAGAAACTTTCTGACAGAACAATCAACCCATGGAACAAAAGTTGTGGGAGCTTCATCCCTGGAGGCTTTCAAGAAGAGATTGGACTGCCACCTGTCAGAAATGGTGTAGGGCAGGGGTCCCCAACCACCGGGCCGCGGACCGGTACCGGTCCGTGGATCACTTTGCACCGGGCTGCAAAGAAAATAAAAATAAAATAAAAATGGCGGCTTTCTTCGCCTTCGGTGAATGCTGCTGGGATCAGGGATCAAGGACACAAATGAAAGAAGGGGAGGGAGGAAGCAACCAAAGCCTGTCCTGCTCTCCGGCTCAGTGGCTTCGGTTTCCTCCCGCCTCGTTCCTCTCTCAGTCGCTCTCTCGCTGCTCCACCAGCCCAGGAAGAAACTGCTTCAAAGGAGCCGGCAGGGTGGCTTTTCCTGTGGGCGCAGCTCCCCCGAAGCGCCCGTTCACCCCCACCCCGCCACCAATCAATCCAGGTTCAATCCAGTGCTCCGTTCTGCCTGCCTGCCTGCCTTCTGCCTGCCTGCCTGCCTTCGTTTGTTTCGGAGCAGCTTCGGCTGAGAATAATAACTATTCGCCTCTTTTACTCAGCCGAAGCTGCTCCGAAACAAACGAAGGCAGGCAGGCAGGCAGAACGGAGCACTGGATTGAACCTGGATTGATTGGTGGCGGGGTGGGGGTGAACGGGCGCTTCGGGGGAGCTGCGCCGACAGGAAAAGCCACCCTGCAGGCTCCTTTGAAGCAGTTTCTTCCTGGGCTGGTGGAGGAGCGAGAGAGCGACTGAGAGAGGAACGAGGCAGACACCTGAGGGGTGAGGCTGAGGGAGGGAGGGAGACACCTGAGGGATGGGGCTGAGGAAGGCAGGGCCGAGAGGGGCTTCTCAGCCGTCCTGCAGGGACTATCTGTCACTCAGGGTTGCAATGAGGAGGCATTGGCGCTCCCTGAACTTGGTGATTTGCTGGCAGACGTTTTATTACCCGACTAGGTAACAACATCAGATGTTACCTAGTCAGATAATGAAACGTCTGCAAGCAAACCACCAAACTCGGACTCTTCCCCCCTTGAAAAAGTGTTTCTGCGTGAAACTGGTCCCTGGCACAAAAAAGGTTGGGGACCACTGGTGTAGGGTCTCCTGCTTGGGCCAGGGGGGTTGGACTAGATGACCTACAAGGTCCCTTCCAACTCGTATTCTATATTCAAATGGAACAGCTTTGCCTTCAGAAATTGTGGGAGCTTCATCCCTGGAGGCTTTCAAGAAGAGATTGGACGGCCACCTGTCAGAAATGGTGTAGGGTCTCCTGCTTGGGTGGGGGGGTTGGACTAGATGACCTACAAGGTCCCTTCCAACTCTGGTATTCTATATTCAAATGGAACAGCTTTGCCTTCAGAAATTGTGGGAGCGCCATCACTGGAGGCTTTCAAGAAGAGATTGGACGGCCACCTGTCAGAAATGGTGTGCTGGGGGGGGGGTTAGACTAGATGACCTGCAAGGTCCCTTCCAACTCTGGTATTCTATATTCAAATGGAACAGCTTTGCCTTCAGAAATTGTGGGAGCTTCATCCCTGGAGGCTTTCAAGAAGAGATTGGACGGCCACCTGTCAGAAATGGTGTAGGGTCTCCTGCTTGGGTGGGGGGTTGGACTAGATGACCTACAAGGTCCCTTCCAACTCTGGTATTCTATATTCAAATGGAACAGCTTTGCCTTCAGAAATTGTGGGAGCGCCATCACTGGAGGCTTTCAAGAAGAGATTGGACGGCCACCTGTCAGAAATGGTGTGCTGGGGGGGAGGGTTAGACTAGATGACCTGCAAGGTCCCTTCCAACTCTGGTATTCTATATTCAAATGGAACAGCTTTGCCTTCAGAAATTGTGGGAGCTTCATCCCTGGAGGCTTTCAAGAAGAGATTGGACGGCCACCTGTCAGAAATGGTGTAGGGTCTCCTGCTTGGGTGCGGGGTTGAACTAGATGACCTACAAGGTCCCTTCCAACTCTGGTATTCTATATTCAGTGGAACAGCTTTGCCTTCAGAAATTGTGGGAGCTTCATCCCTGGAGGCTTTCAAGAAGAGATTGGACGGCCACCTGTCAGAAATGGTGTGCTTTTTGGAGGGGGAGGGGGGTTAGACTAGATGACCTGCAAGGTCCCTTCCACCTCTTGTTTCTCTAAAATCTCAATGGCCTTCCCGGGGGCTGCGGCGGGGCAGAGCAGAGCCCGCCCTGGGCGGAGCGAGGCGGGTCAGCCGCGGCGGGGCTAAGCGGAGCAAAGGAGCCGGGAGCAGCGGCCCTGCGAGAGATGCTGGAGGTGGCGGTGAGCGCGGTGAGGCTGCGGGCGCCTTCGCCCCGGCGGCGGCAGCAGCAGCAGCGGAGCCCCGGCAAGGCTCACACGGTGCGTCCCAGACGGGCGGCGGGGGGAAAGGAAGGCAAGGTTGGCCGAGCCCGCTGCTCCTTCTCCGGGGCTCTCTCGGGCTGGCGTCGTCGGCGTCACCGGCCGTGCCTGGGAAGGGCGAGCTCGGACGTCGTGGGAAAGGGGCTCCGTTGTCCCGGGTTGGGCTGGGCCGGAGTTCAACAGGGAGAGCCAAGGAGAGAGAAAGCAGCAGAGGCTGCCGCCTTGGAAGCCTTCCCTTCCCTTGCGCTGGGTGGGGGGAGAGAAGGGAAAGAAATGCAGGGATTGCGTAACGTCTGAACGGTGCCTGGGGGCCCCCAAATCCTACTCCTGTGCAACCCAGTCCCCGCAAAAGCAGCCTTTTTAAAGGCAAAGGTATGTTTTAGGAATGAGGTTTTTGCAAACCGGGTTTTCTTCCTCCTCCTCGGCCTGACTTAATTCCTGGCTGCCTTTCTGGCGGTGTGTGAAAAGCCTGCAATTATTGCCCTGGGTGGTCCTGGGTGTGAAGAAGGTGCCGTGCAATGCCCAGACATGATCCCAGGTGTGGGGGATTGGGGCCCCTCCTGCTTAAACCAGGGTGAAAGGACAGGGGAGGGGAGGGGGGAGCTTTTTTTGGGGGGGGGGAGGAAAGGTTTGGAAGAAGGCAAACTTCTTCCTGGCACACGGACACTGGCGCACTGTTTGTGCCATTCAGCCGGGGATGGGCCTCTCCCTTGGAATCAATAAGCTGCCATTCAGGCCTGCTTTTTTTTTTTTTTTTAATTTATTTATTTATTTTAGCTCTTTCTGGAAAGGCTGGCTAGGAAAGCACCTGCTCCAGGGGAGAACAGCTGGTCCTTTGTGCCACTGGCAGGGAGAATTGGTCTGAAATGCCTCTGGAAACCCAAGAATCCAACCCACATACACACACACACACACACACACACACACACACACACACAAAAACTCCCTGGGCCTGTGTGAGTCATCTTCCTGCCTCCGGTCCAGCAAAGGATTAAAGTAGACCCTCCGTGGCCTGGAGACATTTGAATGACTCCTTGTTTCTTGCTTGAATTCAGGATATTGAGTGAATGCAAAAACTTTCTCCGCCAGGTTTTGTTCCTTTTTAAAAAGTTCCTTTTTAAGCGAGAGGAGAGGCCAGTGGTTAAGGTTTGCAGGAACCTGTTTTAATTTTTCTCTGAGGTAAACTTGTTGCATTGGAGCGGTGCCCTTCGGTAAACAGCACCACATCTAGGAAGGAGAAGATTTAATTTAATTTATTTGATTTGTCATTTTCATACAAGATAATAAGTATAAGTATATACATAGTTATGAATACATGAAATGGGTACATATAAGAAAAATAAAAGAAACAATAGGACAGGGACGGTAGGCATGTTGGTGCGCTTATGCATGCCCCCTAAGATAAAGAAGATAAGTTTACGACTTTACTTTATGGTCATTGCACCTCGCACAACGAAATTAAATGCCGTCTTCGGTGTACATTATTACTATTAAAATAAAACACACACACACACACACCTCCTTCACGTTTTGTACGATTGAATTGAAAGCCCCTGATATTGCATTAATATTGCACTATACCAAGGGTCCCCAACCGTGGCAACTTTAAGACTTGTGGACTTCCAACTCCCAGAATTCCTCCTCCAGTCATGTTAGCTAAGGAATTCTGGGAGTTGAAGTCCACAAGTCTTAAGGTTGCCAAGTTTGACCCTTGGATTAGACAGACAGACAGATAGATATAGACAGATTAGATAGATAGATAGATAGATAGATAGATAGAGAGAGAGAGAGAGAGAGAGAGAGAGACAGACAGACAGACAGACAGACAGACAGACAGACAGACAGACAGACAATGGAGATGGAGATAGATACTGTAGATCAGGGGTCTTCCAACTTGACAGCTTTAAGAGTTATGGACTTCAACTCCCAGAATTCCTCCTCCAGTCATGTTAGCTCAGGAATTCTGGGAGTTGAAGTCCACAAGTCTTAAGGTTGCCAAGTTTGACCCTTGGATTAGACAGACAGACAGATAGATATAGATAGATAGATAGATAGATAGATAGATAGATAGATAGATAGATAGATAGAGAGAGAGAGAGAGAGAGAGAGAGACAGACAGACAGACAGACAGACAGACAATGGAGATGGAGATAGATACTGTAGATCAGGGGTCTTCCAACTTGACAGCTTTAAGAGTTATGGACTTCAACTCCCAGAATTCCTCCTCCAGTCATGTTAGCTCAGGAATTCTGGGAGTTGAAGTCCAAAAGTCTTAAAGTTGCCAAGTTTGGAAGACCCTTGGATTAGACAGACAGAGACAGATAGATATAGACAGATTAGATAGATGATAGATAGATAGATAGATAGATAGATAGATAGATAGATAGATAGATAATGGAGATGGAGATTTATTTATTTATTTTTATTTATTTATTTGATTTGTCAATTGTTTACAAGATAATAAGTATAAGTGTATACATAGTTGTGAATACATGAGATGGGTACATATAAGAAAAATAAAAGAATAGAGAAACAATAGGACAGGGACGGTAGGCACGTTGGTGCACTTATGCACGCCCCCTACAGACCTCTTAGGAAAGGGGTGAGGTCAATGGTAGACAGTCTAAGGTTAAAGTTTTTGGGGTTTGGGGAAGAGACTACAGAATCGGGTAGAGTATTCCAGACATTGACTACTCTATTGCTGAAGTCGTATTTCCTGCAATCAAGTTTGGTGCGGTTTACTTTGAGTTTGTATCTATTGTGTGCTCTTGTGTTGTTATGGTTGAAGCTGAAGTATTCATTGACAGGTAGGACATTGCAATGTATGATTTTATATACCATGCTTAAGTCAGACCGAAGACGGCGTAATTCAAGGTTTTCTAGTTCTAGAATTTCAAGTCTGGTGGCATAAGGTATTCTAGATAGATACTATAGACCAGATAGATACTACCAGATAGATCTATCTAGATAGATACTATAGACCAGGGGTCTTCAAACTTGACAGCTTTAAGGCTTGTGGACTTCAACTCCCAGAACTCCTCCGCCAGCCATGTTAGCTCATGAATTCTGGGAGTTGAAGTCCACAAGCCTTACAGTTGCTATGTTTGGGCGACCTCTGCCCAAACAGTAGAATTCAATAGAGTTACTGCTCTGGGATAGGAGCTGTGAGTGGATCTTTTAAGCAGCCAGAAACACTGCAGTAGTTTTTCAAGCGTCCCGACAGAAGGGTGCTTTCCCCCCCCAGCCCCTAACATCCCTGGCTTGAAGGCACTGGCTATCATTCTGTCATGTTGGCTTCCCCAAATGAATGTTGGCGCCTGTTAAAAAGGAGGCTTCCAGACCTGGTAGGAGAAGGTCAACCAAGTTTACAGGTCAAGGGAAAGGTGCTGCCCTCCTAGTTTTATGGATATGGAAGTGGACTTTTGGAAAGTTGGTTGGGTGCCTTGTCTTGTTTCCCGTGGGGTCAACTAGACGCCTCCGGAAAATTCCATAAATTAGGAAGGCAAGCCATTGGGGAACCTAGATTGAAAAAACCGTATGTTTTGGATACAGAGGGCCCCTTTGGGATTGTGGTTAAAGGCATCAGGCTAAAAACCAGGAGATGGTGAGTTGTACCAAAGGCCACCTGGGTGACTTTCAGGCAAACACCAGGAGACGGTGAGTTCTAGTCCTGCTTGGACTCTGAGCCTTCGTTGAGCTGTTCTCAATGTAGTAAAAGCCGGGATGGGAATCAAATTGGTTATTTCATTCAGTGCCGAAAAGCTTCTCCTTCTCAGCCTGGTTCATTCTTTTTCTTTCTTTCTTTCTTCTTTCTTTCTTTTCCTTTCTTTTTCTTTCTCCTTTCTTTTTTTCTTTCTTTCCTTCTTTCTATCTTTCTATCTTTTCCTTTCCTTTCTTTTTCTTTCTTTCTTTCTTTCTTTTTCTTTCTTTCTATCTTTCTTTCGATCTATCTTTCGATCTATCTTTCGATCTTTCTATCTTTTCCTTTCCTTTCTTTTCCTTTCTTTTCCTTTCTTTCTTTCTATCTATCTTTCTATCTTTTCCTTTCCTCTTTCTTTCTTTCTTTCTTTCTTTCTTTTTCTTTCTTTCTCTTTCTTTCTTTCTTTCTTTCTTTCTTTCTTTCTTTCTTCTTCTTTTCTTTCTTTCTTTCTTTCTTTTTCTTTCTTTCTTTCTTTCTTTCTTTCTTTCTTTCTTTCTTTCTTTCTTTCTTTCTTTCTTTCTTTCTTTCTTTCTTTCTTTCTTTCTTCTTTCTTTCTTTCTTTCTTTCTTCTTTCTTTCTTTCTTTCTTTCTTTCTTTCTTTCTTTCTTTCTTTCTTTCTTTCTTTCTTTCTTCCTTCCTTCCTTCCTTCCTTCCTTCCTTCCTTCCTTCCTTCCTTCCTTCCTTCTCTTTCTTTTTCTTCCCTCCCTCCCTCCCTCCCTCTCTCCCTCCCTCCCTCTCTCTCTGACATTTGGAATGCAGCAGCTCGCAGGAGGTTCTTCTAAAACCAGCTAGATGGCAGGAGGAGTCAGCAAGGACCTAACCAAAAAATAGGGGCTGTGAATCTGAGCCCCTCCCCCTTCTGGGTGCCGTTGCAGGTATTCAAGGTGGAGATCTTGTGTAACGGAAGGAAGCATTGCGTGGAGAAGCGCTACAGTGAGTTTTACGCACTTCATAAAAGGGTGAGTAAAAGGGAACCATTCTCCTCAGGGTTCAGCTTTTGGATTTGGGGCATCAGCACAAGAATGGTTGGTTAGTTGTTTTCTTTAGGGAATTTGTCCCCCACCCCACACCCCCAGTGTTCTAATTTAGCCAGAACGTTGGGATTTCATAGTGGTCTCCTTTCCAAACAAGAACTGTATCAGAGAAGGCCTTCTTGCAGCTTCTGGAGATCAGCTAAAGCTATGTGCTGCCACCTGCTGGAGACTCAAGGGAGGTGTCCCTGGGAGGAGAGCACAATGCAATAGGTAAAGGTAAAGATTCCCCTCACGTGTATGTGCTAGTCGTTTCCGGCTCTAGGGGCGGAGCTTATCTCCGCTACAAAGCCGAAGAGCCAACGCTGTCCGAAGACGTCTCCTTGGTCATGTGACCGACAGGACTAAACGCCTTCGAAGGGGCACAGAACGCTGTTCCCTTCCCACCAAAGGGGGTCCCTATTTTTCTACTTGCATTTTTTTAAACATGCTTTCGAACTGCTAGGTTGGCAGAAGCCGGGACAAGGGATGGGAGCTCACTCCGTTACGCGGCGCTAGGGATTCGAACCGCCCAACTGCCCACCTTTCTGATCAACGAGCTCCGTGTCTTAGCCGCTGAGCCACCGCGTCCCTTCCCAGCAAAGCAATAAACACGGCCCATTTCAGAACCGCAGCGGTTCTCGTTTGTCCACCTCGTAACAGGCCCGGTGTCCCCCTTCCTCTCCTTAGATCAAGAGGACCTGCCAGGTTCCTGATTTCCCACCCAAGAGGGTCCCCAAATGGATGGTGAAGGTTCTGCAGCAACGGCGGGCTGGCTTAGAAGCTTATCTGCAGGTGAGGAAAAGGCCGCGGAGGGAGGTGGTTATTCTTTGCTACTCCCATTTGCTTCCTCTTTCCATATTCCTCAGGGAGGGTTGACCACTTGTTGCATTTCCTACAGGGCGTCATCTTGCAGAACCAAACTCTTCCCAAGGAGCTGCTCCATTTTTTGAAGCTGTGGCAGGGCCAACAGGAGCCCCATTTGGGGTGAGTATCCCTGTGTGTGGTTTGCAGGTGCGGACGGCTGAGGTCTCGGAGAGCGAGGACTCGGATGAGGGAGGGGCCTGTGTGTGATGCAGGGATGGGGCCGGGACCACCAGGGAGTGGAGTGCTGCCTTTGGAGACTGTGGCAGCAGTGATGAAGAGATTCCCGAGGAGCCTGTGCCAAGTACACGTGCACGCAGGATGACTTGGAGGAAAGAACAGTTACAACAGCACGAGCGACTCGGGAGTAAGGCCGCAAGAGCCCCTCTCTTAAGAAATAAAAGCTAGCTGAGAAACTGCAGTTCTTTGCAGAAGGCAAAGAAGTTTGATACTTGAGCCTGGTGGACGTTAAAATATCAGAGTTGGTGTTTGGAGACTCTTTGATTTATTGTTTAGGAACTTTATCTGTTGTTCTTGGCAGCCTTGCAAAAATTTGGCAAGGCTTTTCCTTATCGGAGCCTAATTAGTTGGAAGCAGCCTTTGATCTGGGAAGAAACAGGATTCGTAAATGAAACATTAAAAGGTTGTGCTGCTGCCTTGGTCTTGGGTTTAGTCTCTCGGAACCAGGTTTGGGTCGGAACAATCCCTCAGGAGAGGAAACAGAAGGAAGGAGCAGCGTATCCTCTCTCCCCTTCAGGTGCCCACAGCTGGACCAGGGGGATTTGTGGCCCTCCAGGTGCTGTTGAACTACAAGTCCCAGCAACCCGGCCTTTAGTATAGCCAATGGCGATGATGGATGCTGCATGTGGTAGTCCAGGATCATTTCTGTTCTTCAGGGGGTTCCATTTTATTCTTCTCGCCTTGATCTTTCGGTGTTGCCGATGACCTGCTTTTTCCTTCCTCCCCCCCACCCTGCCAAAATAATCACAGCGAGGCCTGTTCACAAACCACAATGAGGTGTAGCGTGGTGACTTAGATCGGGTTCAGAGTCGTAGATCGACGTAGTAGAAGCAAAAACACACACCTGTGGAGTTGTCGGGTGCTCTCTTTGAAATGGGTCGTCTTGCAGACAATTCACTGCCCAGTTTTGCAAACCCCACTCCTCTCTAGCCCTGACAACGTCATCTAGTTGGGTAATGAAAGGTCTGCAAAACAGCAACCAAGCTCACAGAGCACCAAGGATTTCACAATTCAGTCCCTGTATTTTGGTGTTTTTTTTCCCCAACAGGTGGGATGCAGATTCGTCCTTCCAGGATTTCAGGCAAGTTGTTTTCTTTGCTTGAAGGGAGGGGGCTGGAGGAATCCCGCCCTTTTGCTGGTTGAGATGGAATCCCCAGTGTTTATTCCAATGTTTGCCAACCTTCTGTGTTCTAGAGATATTGGAGGGGGTTGGACAAGATGACCTCCAAGGTTCCTTCCAACACCGTTATTCTGTTATTCTTTGCACTCTCTTGATACGAAGCATAAAAACTTAAAACTTGCTTGCTGGCTAGTTTGCTTCTCGTCCCCTTTCTTCTTATAGAAAGGAAGATGTCCATCAAGTCAAGTGACAACCATTTGACTAAGATGGTATAAGGTCGCTAGCTTGAGCAGGGGGTTGGACTAGAAGACCTCGTAAGGTCCCTTCCAACTCTGTTATTCTGTTAACTCTTGGCCCTACTCCTGCTTGTTCTCTACACACAAGGTGGAACTTTTCTCTCTCTCAAAACAGCCCCTGTGCCCAGCTCTCTCACCGGCCTGGCGTAAGCTTCCACAGTGATCCGTATGTGCTCCCATCTTCCACAGGTAAGCCTTGAGGAAGCTGCTTTCCAGATGTTTTTTGGAGGGGAGGTCACAGAGGACATGGAATACCAGTTAGCACCTTTGGGACAACCCATGTCCTGGATGACTGAGGATCCCCATAGACATGAAGCTGAGAAAATTCAGATTAAGGAGCCGGGAGGACCTGTATCCTGCACGAGTCAAAAAGAGGGCTGTGCAAATATTTACAGACCCCTCACATCCTGGACATAAACTGGTTCAACTCCTTCCCTCAAAATGACGCTATAGAGCCCTGCACCCCAGAACAACTAGACACAAGGGGAGTTTTTCCCCGAACGCCCTCACTCTGCTAAACAAATAATTCCCTCAACACTGTCCAACTATTTACAAAGTCTGCATTACTATTACCATTAATCCTCCCGTCCTTCCTTTCACCCATCTCCTCCCACTTGTGACTGTTTGACTGTAACCTTGTTGCTTGTATCCTAATGATTTTTATTGTTTCCAAGTATGATTTGATTGCTTATTGTACCCTATGACTATCATTAAGTGTTGTACCTGATGATTCTTGACTCTTGACAAGTGGTATTTTTTCTTTTATGTACACTGAGAGCATTTGCACCAAATTCCTTGTGTGTCCCGTCATACTTGGCCAATAAAGAATTCTATTCTATTCTATTCTATTCTATTCTATTCTATTCTATTCCTATTCCTATTCTATTCTAATTCTATTGCATGTTACTCTATTCTATTTTATTCCATTCCATGCTATTCTATTCTATTTTTCTATTTCTAATCTATTCTCATAGCAGGCTGTTAACCAACGTCCCTCCCCTTCCTTGTGTAAAAGGGAAACACACCTGTTAAAACTGTCCTACTTCCACACAATTCCCTCAGAACCTTACTTTCAGTTTGGAACTGGTGCCTTTAAGCTGCTTCAAGGGGATTCCAGGGCCACACACTCTCTCTCACAGCTTCTGCAAGTGTTATACCTATTCTTATGCTTTATGTCCGACTTTCTTGACTCGGGTGGGGGCCCGAAGGCCCAAAATAGCCTGCCTTGTGGTTGGCAGCCACTCCGTAAGTGACAAAAATCACTTTTGCTTTCCCCACCGCAAAAGGCTAGGACATCTCCAACGGGCTCTTTTTTTTTTTTTTTTTGAGACAGTGCAAAACAGCTCACAAGTTCTTCTTCCTCTTTTTGTTCAGATTTGCTTCCCAATATAATCCTGATCGGCGTCCTGCAGGGTCTCTACACCCAAGACCACCATCTGCCTGGAAGCAAAGCTCTTAACCGAGTCAGAGATGCCAAGAACGATTATGGCAGTGGCCCATGGGGTTGGTGTTCGGCTCCTTTCGTCCTTGCCTAGGGTTGCTTACGGAGAGGCCCGCTTTGCCATCATGTGCCTGGAGAGAGGAGCGTGTAAAAAGCAGAGGGGATGGAGGGGCACGACTATTCTGGCTGCACAAGCACCCACCTCACTTTCACCCAGCGGAGGGAAACAGAAAAAAAATAATCCATAGTAGTAGATCCTAGATTTGTTGAAAGTAGGGTATCCATTAAATGCACCGTGTTTTATTCCGACTGCATCTCTTCTGGAGAAGAATTCAGCCTTTGGGAAGCAGGTTGGCCTGACCTAGAAGCGGCTGCCACTTTAAATTAGAATTTTCGCTTTTTAAGATGCGTGGACCTCAACTTGCAGAATTTGTACCCAATTCGAATCCTGTTCGGTCTTAGCAAAGGGAGAAATTTTGTTGTCCTTTGTTGCTTAATTTCCCCCCTCTTCTCACCAGAGTTAGCTAGCTATAGGCTGGTCTTATTTTCTTTAAGGCTAGGAAGTCCTCCAAACAATTGAAAACTAGATAGTGTCAACTCATAAAATATTTCTGTGGTCTTTTTAGAGTTGCCAACAGAAAGGGAGGCGGGGAAAAGCGGCAGCTTGGAAATTGAAAGTGCATTGCATAGTTTTTTAAAGTTAGTAACTAGGTGACTGAAGTTTCTGCCGTGCAAATATCTAATTGGAGAACACGATTGACGACTCTTGGCTATGGATGTGTCCCATTGGAGAATATGAATTATGATACACCCAGGGGAGTGGTGGAAAACCAGGGTCAAGGGTGACAATGAATGATGTGTCTCAGAGTTGGCTACACCCAGGCAGTCCCCAACGTGTTAACTGCTGTCAAGATTCCGGCAGTTGCCCCCAATTAAATGAGTCTCGAGCCAAACTTCCAAAATGATTTATTGGGAGTTTCTGTTGGCAACTCTAAAAAGACCAT
This sequence comes from Notechis scutatus, assembly GCF_049901735.1. Taxonomy (NCBI): domain Eukaryota; kingdom Metazoa; phylum Chordata; class Lepidosauria; order Squamata; family Elapidae; genus Notechis; species Notechis scutatus. The sequence continues at coordinate 8,770,649 of NC_142019.1, read as the reverse complement.
AGAAATATTTTATGAGTTGACAGATAGGCTTTCAAATGGGTCACGTCCAATGTTCCCAGTAGGGCTGAGGAAAAACAGGAGTTGTGATCCATCATTTTGTGCAGTGTTTTCTCAACCTCAACCATGTTATGATGGGTAGATTTCACCTCCCAGAAGTTGGGAAATTCTGGGAGTTTAAAAGTTCACCCAACTGAAATCGCTGAGCTTGAGAAACCCTGATCCGGTGGGCTATCGTGGTTAAGACTAGTTCCTCAAAACCAAATTCTTGAAAACTACTCATACTGCAGAGGACGCCGTTTTCCACTAAGGTGCCCAGAACAGCTTCCTCTGTTTCCAAAACCGGAGGTCACTACGAGGATTTTACCCATCAAAAGGCAACTGTTGGGGACCTTCCACCCCTTGAACTGGGCTTAGAGCATGTGCTAAACCAGGTTTGGCCCCCACCAACCGCAAATGGACTTGAGTTCTCCTGTCCTTGAGGGATGAGGAGAAAGGCAAGGCAGACAAAGTTCTACAAAAAAAAAAAAAAAAACCCACAATGGTCATGTTTATTGGTCCATGTGCTTTTTTTACAAAAAAGAATGAGACAATGCAACGTCTCTGTCCCCCTCGGAAGGGGGCCTTGCCGACCACCGAGGCCGATGGTGGAAGAGGAAGTGTCGAACTGTGGTTGCAGAAATGGAGGCCCCACCACCCAGCATGGAAGGGGGGCTCAGCAGCTGGAGGAGGATGAACGAGGCCCCAGGAAGAAGGGTAGGGCCTCCAGCCCTTTTCCAGGCCAGAATCTGGCCCTTCAACAGCCCGAGATTATTCTTTGGCAATGGCGAATGGTTTTTCCACCTCAATGACATTGCAGTCCGCAATGATGACATCTTTCAGGGGTTTGTCACGGCTGTCTGTCTTGGTTTTTTCCACCTTCCGGACAACATCCTAGGAAAGAAGTAGTAGGAAAGTCCTGAGACGATGGTTCCCCCATCTACCATGGAGGACACCCCCTCAGGTACCTTCTGGCCTGCACCAGCTCAAGTTCTAATGGCCCCCGCTACAGCTTGGAAGATCAGTTGAGGGCCCAGGAAGATAATGTCATAGCATACGGGAAGTGGGGAGAGGTGCTGACTAGAGAAGGGTCATGTAAGAGGAGGGGGAGCCCAGAGCTTCGTAACAGGCCAAGAAAGCATTCTCCCTAACTTATCAGAGCCCTGGTGGCGCAGTGGTTGGAATGCAGTATTGCAGGCTGACTCTGTCGACTGCCAGCAGTTCGAGTCTCACGAGCTCAGGGTTGACTCGGCCTTCCATCCTTCCGAGGTCGGTAAAATGAGGACCCAGATAGTTGAGGGCAAATATGCGGACTCTGTCAAACACTTAAGAGAGGGCTGTAAAGCTCTGTGAAGCGATATATAAATCTAGTGCTATCTTCCTTCCTTCTCTCCTTCCCTCCTTGGGGTTAGAATGCAGCATTATTGCAAGCTAACTCTGCCCACTGCCATGAGTTCAATCCTCACAGGCTCAAGTTGACTCAGCCTTCCCAAGGTGGGTAAAACGAGGACCCAGATTGTTGGGGGGCTATAGGCTGACTCTGTAAACCGCTTAGAGCTGGAAAGCACTGTGAAGCGGTATATAAGTCTAAGTGCTATTGCTTTCAGGCTGTAAAAATAGAAGGCGGAAGATCTGTACTTTCAGACTCGCAAGATTCTATTCATTAGTCTGACAAATAAAGTAAAATGAGCTCATGTGGTCATGTTTCCTTTCTGGTCTCGCTGGGAAGGATGAGGAGAAGTGGGTTCCTCTAAAACCTTTATTTTTATTTAGGATAAGGCAGAGACCTGGGGTTTTTCAGGTATTATTAAACTCCAACTATCAATAGGTCTGGCCGGCAATGTTTATTTCAATGCCTGGTGGGAAAGTTGCCAGATCCAGCTTTATTTCATCGGAATGTCAGTTTAGAAAAGGTCTAGATTTTCAAGATCCCAAGGCAGCGCCAAAGTGAAAATGAAGATAGTTGCAAAAAGGATCACAAAAGACAAACCGGAAATCTACTTGGCGAGACAAGAATGGGAAGAATCATGCAGCCAGGCCATCACTGTACTGATAAATGTGATCTCTAGTCGCAACCAACTTTTTTACAACGATGCAATCTTTTTTAAAAATTAAAAAGGAAGTCGGAAGTACTGTTTTGGTGTATCCTCTAAATTTCTCGTTCTATGACTCAACAAGACATTCAAATAGAGGAAGGAGGAAACAACGGAGTTGTAGTAATAGTCAAATTTAACTCTTCTTATTTTCAACCCTTGAATCTGGATCAGCGTTTCTCACCTTCATCCACTTTTAGAAGTGTGGACTTCAACTCCCAGAATTCCCCAGACAGCAAAGTTTGGGAGTTGAAGTCCACCCAACCTAAAGTTGCTGAAGTTGAGAAACGCGGATACACTGTCGCTCTGTTGGCTGTGGAAGGGCACAGTCTGGCTAGGCAGAGCAGGGGAGAGGTAGAGCAAGGGAGAGGGAATTCGGAGGAAGATCCAGGCCCACCCCCTCTTCATCCTAGGGCACACGGGGAGGAACAGAGAAGGGAGCAACGTGAGTTGCGTGGCTTACGGAGGAGGAAAGGGCCCTGATTCCCTTCATTAGCTGCAGCTGGGAACAGAGCATCTAAAAAGAGAAGCTGCATACAACAACTTGTCGGAAGTAAATTGTGAGTTATCTGTTATTGTCAAGGATTATGGCATCTTCCCAACTGTGTGTGTTTTGTTGGCCTTTGAAGTCTGCAATTCCTTCTCCTACCCCGTCCAGTTAATTGCTGCAGGGTGGTTTGTGTGGACTTTTTTTAAAGTTTGTATGTACTTTGTTTTCGGACTGAATTTCCTCCACTTAAAGACTGTTCTTGGGAGAGTTTTTTTCTCCAGTCGAAGGTAACCAGGACATTGGGGGCAAAGTTGGAGGTATTAAAGGGACTTTTCTTACTTTATGTGACTGTGTTGCCTTTGTGCCACGCCCTTTTGGGTCATCACACCCAGCCCAACCGGAGTCCTACTCACCATCCCTTCCAGAACTTTGCCGAAGACAACATGCTTGCCATCCAGCCATGAAGTCTTGACAGTAGTGATGAAGAATTGAGACCCGTTGGTGTCTTTGCCGGCGTTGGCCATGCTCACCCATCCCGGCCCATAGTGCTTCAACTTGAAGTTCTCATCTGGGAAACGGTCTCCGTAAATGCTCTTCCCTGACCAAGACGAGAAGGTGAGAGATGTAATGTTGTCCAAAACAGAGACTTAAGACTCTCAACCTGAGATCTACCTGGATCTTCCGAACTTCTCAGGAGATCCCGAATCCTTTTCAGAGGTTAGAAGAACTTATATACACCAGTGGAACTCATTAGCAGCCGTTCCCTTGCTTTTCAGCCATTGCGTTTCCACAAAATCCTACACCAAGTTTCACCGATCCACGATATACCAAATCACCAGGTTCACGTGCCAATCTATCATTTCCAAATAATCTCTCTTTAGTTGGATTCACATGGCACCAAATAAACCGTATTATGGCTCAGGGTACTGTGTGAACTCAAGTCATCGTCTTCTCTTGCTTTCATAACTGATTATATTGCCCACTGGCCTGATATATATATACATATCTACTTATTGAAGCCTGCCTGATATAGCCATGAATTGTGACAGTTGGAAAGGGGATCGTTCATGTGACAGACCCAATTGTACAACCTTTTCCCACAGGTTGTTAAGCATCACGGTGGTTGCTCATCAAACCTATTGCTAAAGAGCCCTGGCGGTGCAGGGGTTAGAATGCAGTATTGCAGGCTGATTCTGCCCACTGCCAGCAGTTTGATTCTGACCGGCTCAAGGTTGAATTGAATCAGACTTCCGAGGTGGGTAAAAATGAGGACCCATATTGTTGAGGGCAACAGGTTGACTCTGTAAACCGCTTAGAGAGGGCCGTAAAGCCGTATATAAGTCTACTGCTACTGTTTGCCATGGGGCATCATTGCCAAAAAAGAACGAAACACTTCAGAGAGATTTGAGTTTGGAACCACCTGAACTTCCTGTTATGGTCTGGAATCTTACCTCCTGTTCCATCGCCCCGGGTAAAATCTCCTCCCTGGATCATGAAGTCCTTGATCACACGGTGGAACTTGCTGCCCTTGAACCCAAATCCTTTCTGGAAAACAACAGCAGCAAAGCGTAAGAGTGGTAAGACGCAGGGCACTCGTACATCAAACATCAGCAGCGCACCGCTGTGCCAATCCCTTCCAGACTCAGTGGATTTATATGTCTGGAATCTTCCAACCGCACGTTGTCTCGGTAGACAGAAAGCGGATTCAAAACGTTCCTAAATCGAAACTGGGAACCAAAGAGCTTTTAAGCACGAAAGAACATCCTTTCTTGTTGGGAAGGTTGCCTTCTTGATCCAGGAGATCCATTCGATGAATTATTGTTTGGAGCGCCATCCAGAGTTATGACCCAAGAGAGGCAGCCACACAAATCTTCATATAAAAAGTTAAACAGATCCAATCCAGAGCCATGGTGGCGCAGTGGTTAGAATGCTATAATGGCAGGCAAACTCTGCCCACAGCCGGCAGTTTGATCCTGACTGGCTCAAGGTTGACTCAGCCTTCCAAGGTCAGTAAAATGAGGAGCCAGATTTTTGGGGGGCAAGAGGCTGACTCTGTAAACCGCTTAGAGAGGGCTGTAAAAGCACTGTGAAGCGGTATATAAGTCTAAGTGCTATTGCTAAGTGGGAAGGAAGGAAGGAAGGTGCATGGTAGTGCTTAGAATGCCATATTGCAGGAAAACTCTGCCCACAGCCAGCAGTTCGAGTCTCACCAGGCTCAAGATTGACTCAGCCTTCCGTCCTTCTAAGGTCAGTAAAATGAGGAGCCAGATTTTGGGGGGCCAAGAGGCTGACTCTGTAAACCGCTTAGAGAGGGCTGGAAAGCGGTATGTAATTCTTAAGTACCGTTGCTATCTTCCTTCCTTCCTTCTCTCCCTCCCTTCCAGTGGTTAGAATGAAGTATTGCAGGCTAATTCTGCCAACTGCCAGCAGTTCCGCAGTTCGATCCTGACCAGCTCAAATTTGACTCAGCCTTCCATCCTTCCGAGGTGGGTAAAAGGAGGACCCAGATTGTTGGGGAGCAAGAAGCTGACTCTGTAAACTGCTTAGAAAGGGCCGTGAAGCACTTTGAAGCGGTATATAAGTCTAAGTACTATTGCTAATCCAATATTATTAATAAATGCAGAGGGGTTTTATTTTCTTCATAATTTCAACCATCCACTTCCTGGGGTGATTGCCCCCTTCTATCCAAAAGTGGGGCCAGTCCTGCTCAGAAAGAGCTGTCATCGTGAGGATTTTCCTCCCCACGACCCACAACTACACACTTTGCGTTCCCCTCACAAAGCATCATTACCTTGCCCCAATCCAGCCCCTATTTTTGCAATCACTCAGTAGCGTCCACACCGTGGAACCCGCGTCTGACTTACCTCTCCTGTGGCTAAGGCGACAAAATTTTCCACAGTCTTTGGAACTGTCTTTGCAAAGAGGCCAATGACAACGCGTCCCACCTCTTCCTCCCCAATCTTAATATCAAAATACACCTGGGGAGAGAATCAAAGGCTGCTATCAGGGACCTAGGTGCTTAGGCGAACCCGTTCCTATTCTGAATTTAGGCTACAATTCTTTTTATTTATTTATTTTATTTTATTTTAAAAAAATCTTTGTCAAATTTTACAATTAAAAACATATTTCCATTCATTACAGTGTGTTCGTAACTGCATTCACTCACACTCACATATTCCTAAGTATGTAAATTATTACTAAATTTTATTACAATTATTTTTAAAGTTTGTAACGTATATTCATATATTTACATAATTATACACAATATTGTTTCATCTTATCATAACCTTTCTTTCGTTTATCTACTTTGTGTCTACCTTGTAACCAATTATACCATAGATCCCAAATTTCGTGGTAACTCTGTTTCTTCTCTTTCTTCCATTTCCATCGGTAGCCTATCCATCTCTGCACATTCTAAAACCTTTTTTATTACCATAAAGTGAGAGGGAATATTGCCACGTTTCCAGTTCTGGGTAAAGGCAACTCTTGCTGCAGTTATTATATGTAATATGATATATTGAAATTTCTTACTAATTTTATGTCTTAATGTATCCAATAGGAATGTCTCTGATTTCAATTCAGTTTTCTGTTTTGTGATTTCTTCAAGCCAATTCTTAGTTCTGAGCCAATCATTCTAAGCTTTAGGGCAAGTCCACCACATATGGAAAAAAGTTCCCCGTTCATAATCACATTTCCAACAATTTGCCGATCTATTAGGGAACATCTTATAGGCTACAATTCTTGGAGGCCATCTCGAGTAGCCAGGCACATGCACTTCATGGATTATGACAGGGGTCTCCAACCTTGACAACTTTAAGACTGGTGGACTTCAACTCCCAGAATTTCTCCTCCAGTCATGTTAGCTCTGGAAGTTGAAGACCACCAGTCTTAAAGCTGTCAAGTTTGAAGACCCTTGTTCTAAGGATACAAGCTAACGGGCACTAGGCTCAGATGCTTTTATATTAAAATATATAACGGCTTCATCTTATTATCTCAGACTAACACAGCAGGATCCTTTGCCAGGGGGACAAATAAGAGATGCCCAATCCTTCTGGCCTGCGTGGCTTTCCTCACCCCTCCCAAACAGGCTTCCTTTATTCACCTGGAAATCACAGTCCATTCTTTTAGTCTTTTGAAAACGCCATGTCCTCATCCTGGTCACCTCTTTCCTTAATTTTGGGGGCTGCAATTCCTGCCCCTACACCAGCCACGAGTCAATCCCACTGGATGCAAGTGGTGAGCAATCCTGCAGCATGTTAGTGCCCAAACAAGCAAGCAAGCATACTCCTGTGCCAAACCTTCTTCCTTCTGGGGCCTCTCAGATGCCAGCCTGCCAGCCCTCACCTTGCAAAATTCAGAGGGGACGATCAGATGATGGGCAATCCTATACCCAGAGGCCCTGTTTCGTGGGGAAGCGCCTGTGCCCGCATTACTCGCGTGCAAACGACCCCCGGATCTGTCCACTCGCCTTCCATGCTACCTACCGAGGCAGACCTACCTACCGGGAGGGGGGGGGAAGGGGGAGGGCTTGGGCAGCATATATCCCGGCGGCTCTTTGTAATCTGAACGGTCGCTACCGCCGAATTAGGGTTCCCCGTTGGCCGCCCGCCCCGTCGGTCTTAGTACACGTGTGCGTGCACATCCGCACGCCGAGGAACCAAAAACTGGGCCAGCAGAGACCCCACCCCCACCCCCAACCCACCCCGGGCATTGGCCAGCTGCCAGGCTGTTTGCAACGGCGTTGCAATCCGAAGGGGTGCTGCACGAGCACCGGATCCTGCTGCGAAGCAAGGAGGTCGTGGAGAGGGGGGGATGCATGGGGAATATTGAGCCTGGGTGCCTCCATCCATCTCCCTCCCCCGCTTGCTCACCTTCACCGTGACCTTGGGACCCTTCTTGCGCTCCTCTGCGTGAGTGCCTGGGAAGAGCAGCAATAGGAGACCCCCGCCCAGCCCCAGCAGGGCCGCAGCCGTCAGCAACTTCATCTTCCTGCGTTCGCAGCTCCAGCCACGCCAGCCCAGCCACAGTGCCCGCCGCGCCGCCAGCATCCGCCCCCTTCCCTTCGCGATCCTTTCTTTTCCCCGCCCTCTTCCCCCCTGTAGCCACCCTAATGGTACAGTCCCGAGACGGGAGGAGCGAGGGCTTCAGCGGCGGGGATTGGCGCGTTCCATCGCCGGAGAGGGGGAGGGAAGAGAAAGAAGATAGGCGAAGAAGCCCAGCTGCGACAAAGGAATGCCACGTTTCCAGCCTCCTATTGGGCAGACGAGATGGGCCAATGAGAAGCTGGCACGGAGGGCGGCGGCGCGCCCATTGGGCCAAGTGGCAACAAAGAAGAGGCGAGGAGGAGGGAGGCTGGTCAGGCGAGACTACGTTACCCAGAAGGGAGCGCGCGAGGAACGGTTATACCGCTCCACTCCTGTAGGGGTCAGTATAGTTGAGATACAGGCAGACGCCGCTAGTTTGACTTTCCGTTAAGCTAGAGTAACCCTGCCTACCTACAGGGTTGTTGTGCGGATGCAATTAAGGGGAGAGTCCCCCCTTTTATTCAGTGAGGAAGACCAGGCTATATAGACCAAGGGTCCCCAAACTTGGCAACTTTAAGACTTGTGGACTTCAACTCCCAGAATTCTCCAGCCAGCTGTGCTGGCTGGAGAATTCTGGGAGTTGAAGTCCACAAGAATGTTGCCAAGTTTGGAGACCTCTGCTATAGACGCAAAGAGCCATAAAGTTACTCCAGGGTGACCTGAGTCCTTTAAAGTAGTGTTTTTCAACCATGGGCCACCTTAAGATGGGTGGACTTCAACTCCCAGAACTCTTCAGCTGGCCATGCTGGCTGTAGGAATCCTGGGAGTTGAAGTCTACCCATCTTAACGTGTCCAAGCTTGAAAAAAAACAAAACACTGCTTCACAGCATCCTCTAAGACTGGCGTGTAATGCTTCATTGGACAGATTACATAACTCTATATTAATTATTCAAAAACTGTAGGCTTAACCTCCAAGATATAAAACAGATCTACTCTCTGTGCTGCTGATGAATAGGGTTTATATTTTAGGCCCAGAAAAGGATCGATGTTAGAAGCTTGGTAAAAGATGAACCTGCCTTTTGGCATTGGATATGAGCAGAAAATAAGAAATGGAGGCTTTGTGTAACAGTAATACCTTAAAAAAAAAATCCAAGTGTACGATTTAAAGCACCCCAAAGTGGGCTTCCTTCATCAAAAATTGCATTCCGTGAATCCAAGCAGTCTTTTATATAATATATTGCCCTTGGAACACTTGATAAGTATTTTAAAGGTTTGCTACATGCAAGAAAAGCAGCAGCAGTTAAACCATTTTGAAAAATAAATCTTGTCTCTGCAGAGGTTAACCTTTTGAGGAGGCACATGGATCAGAGGTGGGTATTCAGCAGGTTCTGACCAGTTCTGGAGAACCGGTAGCGTAAATTTTGAGTGGTTCCGAGAACCGGCAAATCCCACCTCTGACTGGCCCCATCTATTATCCGCCTCCCATTAAGTCCCAGCTGATCGGCTGGGTCTTCTTTGGTTGCCCTGAACAGGAGAACAGAGCTGGAAAGCAGGTCAGTGGGGTGGGGAGGGAATGGGGATTTTACAGTATCCTTCCCCTGCCACACCCACCAAGCCACGCCCTCAGAACCGGTAGTAAAAAATTTTGAATCCCACCACTAACGTGGATGCTTCACATGATTTATGACTGTGATTTGTGACGTTTATTGCCAGTTTCTGGTTTTGTGCTGGTTTTCCAGCAGAAACATGTCTGTTCACAAGAATGGATTTGTTTAATGATCGTGGTTAGATGTCTATGAAGAGTCAGTCATCCAGGTCATGGTTATCCCAAAGGTGGTTGTTAAATGAGCCACCATGATCATCGTCCCAAAGAGGCCACTGGGCGTTCTGGTTTTTCTTTGAAGACGTTTTGCTTCCATTCCCCACCATCCAGTCGGAGCTTCTTGGATGAGAAGCGAAACGTCTTCAGGGAAAAACCAGAAAGTCCAGTGGCCTCTTTGGGACAATGATCATGGTGGCTCATTTAACAACCACCCTTCAAAAATGTCAAAAAAAAAACAAAAAACCGATCTGGTCATGTGTGCCTCAACGTACGACTGCAACAACTGACAACTGGATTTTTGGTCCCAATTGTCATAAACCAAGGACTCCTTGTTCAAAGAAGGGCACTCTAGCACTTGTTTTCATTCTGATTTCAAGATCAGAATCCAAGATCTGTGGCAAAACAATGAACAGACCGGAAGTGAACAGAGCAAAATCAATGTTTTATTTTACATTAAAATGGTGCCAGTAGGGGGAGAATGTATTCAAGGTACACAACATTTCTTGCAATGTCCCATTCAAAGAGGTGCGCCAGAAAAAGCTGGAGAAAGACCCATTTCCTGGCACGGTAAAACCCCCCACTCGTGCTTGAGGAAGGCATTTCCTACGCATGGCATAGATAAGCCCTTATCCTGGTTGAACTGTTTTCAAACGCATTTCAAAGTGACATTCATCTTGGAAAAGGTATTTCATGTTCCCCCACCAAGCGGCCACCGCAGGGCACGGATGATGAGAGGACAGTCAAAACATTGCATCCTTTGTTTCAAATAGAATCGTTAAAAAATAAAAACCCAAAAGGCATTTTAACAAGAATCTGAACAGTGCACATAATAATACTTTAAGAAGAAAAAGAGAGAGAGAGAGAGGGAATAAAAAGATTTTCACAGCTGATTTTTCTTGACGGCAAGAAGAGCTGCCCTCGCTCGCTATCCCCAACCCCACGATTTAAAAGCACAACGGCCGGCCGACGTAGGTGAAGGAAACAAGACGTAATAAAATATACATCCCACGAGGTTTTCCAATGGGAGCAAGCCACTCAGCTGCACTTCCCTGACGGGAGAAGGTGCGATATTTGGTTCTGGCCCAGACGCCCAAAGTCTTAATTCCCTTCTCTTCTGATCCATGGCAAAACCCACTTTTGCCCCCATCCAAGTGGGCTTCCTAAGTGAAAAAAAAGGCAGCTGCTGTTCTAAATTCCACATGGTAGCACCTAAAGTCATATAGCAATAGCGCAGTTGGGGTGGGGGAGAAATATCTCTTTTTGGGGGGGGGGGGCTGAGGGGAAGCGATTATACTCCTGAGACGGTCTGAAAAGAACGAGAGAAGTCACCTCAAAGCCTTCCGAATTCCCGCCTAGGTTGGATTGGCACCTTGGAGCAGATCCCAGGAAACAGGGAACACGCATCCCCGCCAGCCTGGGGAGAAAAAGGTGGCCTTCTCCTGGGACTCAGCGGGGTGACGGTCTCGGGGAGAAAATACGGGGGGAGTCTACTGCGCGAATTTGGCAATGAAGTGAATGGAAGCAAAGGCTGCTGCCCAAGTTCGAACTCGAGGCTTGCTGCATATCAAATACAAGAACAAAATAAAGACTTACAACCCCCCCCCCTTTCCAACAATCATGCCGTGCAGGGATAGAGAACCGGGGGGGGGGGGGCTTTTGAAAGAGCCAAACTACAAATCCCAGCATCCCCGGTGCTAAATCAGAGAGTTGGCAGGGCAACGGGATCTGTCTACGGACTTCCCAGCCCTTGGTAGAATGAATACAATTCCTATGAAACTTCAGTACACCTTACATTTCTCCACCCTTCACAGACAATTCCATGGACAGTAAAAACATTAGTTTGAAGAAAGACAAATCTTGTTTCCGATTACTTAGGCGATACGCGTCAGACAGACACAGCTCGGAGAACCGCCGAGGCCATCCACCGCTGGGTCCTTTCATTGCTAGCCATCACGCCAACATCAAGGCCTGCAGGAAGTGACCAACCTCTACGTTCCTCACTTACTGAGGCTCACAACTAGTAAAAACTGGCAGCCTTCCGGGGCAAGGAGTTGGTACAGTCCGTGGGAGGCCCCAAGAAAGAGTACCACAGACAAGGCATAAAATCTGTTCCTCTTCTCGCAATATCTTGAGAAAGCAAAGATTATGGCTTTGCGCTTAAGGGGAGAGTATGAATTTGGCAGTGCACGTTTGTAAACCCACCCGGCCCTCAACACTAAGCTACACGCCAGGGGCTCACCCTGGATCTCCCATTTACCTTTTGTAAGAAAGTCACTGCTCGTCAAATCTTGGGAAAGACACACCTGGGGACTGCTGTGAACCAAGAAGAAGCAGTAACCGTTTGCTCGCCCCCTTGTAGAAGGTGTGGCACGTGAAAGAAATGGAAGAACGGATTTTGGACTTGGGAACATCTGGGCTTGAAGACCAAACGTCTCTAGGAAAACACCCCCAGCCTCCCAATCACTGGTTCAGGGGATGTTTGAGTTATGGTCAAAGGGTAACAACTGAGAGCAAAGTTATCAAAGCCACTGTGAAGTTAGAAGAGTTTTCTAATGCTGGTCATTCTCAGTGCGATGTATGTACATTTTTTTGAATGTGAATGCAGAGCTTCTTCTAAATTAGCAATTCGAGCTTATTTATATATATTAAAAAGGGAAGTCAGAATGAGCGACCAACACCGATAAAACAGATTTGCTAACTTCCAAGGATATGGAGAGATCTGAGGATAAGATTCTTGGCTCGAACAGAAGTTGAGTCCTTTTTTTTTTTCCAGGACAAAATAACCAACAGCTAATGGACATGCATATATGTGAGAAGCCCTCTTTCTAGATAACTGGATATCGTTATCTTTCTTTCCTAAACAGATATCAAATATCTGCTGATATTACATTCTGACAGAAAAACTGTGTCAGACTAGTAAGGAATCCTGAATTCGTTGCTCCTGAAGCAATGCAATCCTCACTGTTTATAAATAGACTTGGCTCTGGGAAAGACACGTAGGTTTTTCAACATAGTTCAGAAGTAAATTATCCCAGACTGGAAGCCAATGTGTTTTGCCTCATTGGGAAAGGGAGGCTACAGATCCAAGTGCTGATATTACAATTTCCAAAGAAGCAATGAAGAACTGTGGGTTTTTTTTTCCAGGAAGCAAACCAATGCTCTGTGTAAAATGACTCATTAGCTTATATCAAAGGGAGATCCTAAAAGGAACAGGTCCCTATTTCATACTAGAGATGTACTGAGGATCTAGAAACAAAGCTGTTTTTAGTTTAAAACCATAGCTCTCCCTTGTTGCAAGCTTCAAGTTGTACCTTGATGGGGGGAAGGGAATCCCCAGACTGTCTTGCTCAGTGTCAAAATATTCCACTTTCAGGATTTTCAAAATGGGCAAGAGAAATATTAACGCTGCTCCTGTTAGAATTAAAGAGCTGCCATTTTCCTTTCTGAATTCTTTGTTTTTAACTCCTCCAAAAAGCAAGCCTGTTCCCTTGGTAAAGGTGGAATAAAAAGCTAATTTCAATTGGTATTTAATATTTAAAGCAAGGGAGAAACTCTCAACTCTTTTATCCGTGATGAAAGAGGAGGATGACAAAGTTGGTTTGTGTGGGAAAAGGTAGAAGTCAAGAGAATTTACGCACAGATTACTGACCACCTGGCCCCTGGCCCATTAATGGGGAATTGAGCAGCCATCTACAGCTCTGCAAAGGGAAGTGGGGCTGAGATTCTAACATTAAGACCAACATCAGGCATGAAGAAAGTATTTGAGATGAGCAGGAGTCCAGTCCGGTGGCATTTCCCCTTCTAGCAGTTCTTTCATTTGCAAACAAGGAACTTTGTGGCTCGTTTCTCCCCCTACAATCCTGGACGTAGCTTCCTTCCCAGGAGTGCCCAAAAATTAGTCGCTGGATCAACAGGGGTCGTGTTGCCTTTTAGACTGATTTTAGGAGGCGAATCCAAGGGTCTTGAAGAAGGATCCTCCTCAACTCCCCTCTCCAAGTCTACCCAAAGTTCCCGTCTACAGGGAGAGAGAAAAAAAATAAAAGCCTTGCATTTTTGATATTTTATCTCGTTGCGTGTCCAGGTTCGCATTAATGAACTCTTAGGCCCAGGTTTTACAAAACAGAAAAAAAAAAAATCAGCAGGCACTACATAAAATGACGCCCTCTTCTAGTCTGTAGAGTTTGACTGAAAATCCTTGGCAAAATCCAAACCAGAGACAAAGTGTAAGGCAACGGCAGTGTCCTCTCTCTGGCCGAAGCTTTGCTCCACTTAAAAAGGCCGAGGGGCCTCATTTCATTCCATGGTCATTTGTCCAAAGTTCAGTCCAGCTGACTTCGCTTCTCCTGCCAGCAGAAAAGATTTTTTTTTTTTTTCCCAATCTCAAGCCAGTCAAGATAGGCACCACGGAGACAAAACCACAAGCAGGGTGTTCAACAGGAGCTGGAAAAAATTCAAGTAAGCGGCAGGGCGCAAACACCGTTGGGCCGTTAAGAAGCCGGCAGCAGTCCTGGTGGAATCCTAAACAGGGACGGACGGATGGGCAGCCTGTGTTAAGAGGGGTGGGAAGGGCCGAGCCTCATTCACCACGAGGAGGAGAGAACACACACACACACAAACAGCGTAATATGCATCCATCGTGTTACAATAAAAAAATAATAATAATTAAAAGTGCAACAAACTTATGCTCATTTAGAACGGACAAGTTTCCTCCAACCATTCTGGGGAAGAAGAAGAAGAAGAAAAAAAGGAGACATCACCGAAGCCAGAAAAAAAAAAATCAAGGCAACTGGAAGAGTAAATTGCAATTCTCCGACTGTTGGCTCACTGCCATGGATGCTGTCCATGGGCAACCATCAACGAACACCGGCTGCCCGGGAGGAGAGTTGGAACCCAAAAGGTTTGGATGTAGGAGAACCTTGGGGCTCATTCAGCAGCAGCTCTTCCCTTGCAGCCATGAGTTCCCTTGGCCCTATAGGCTCACCACAGCCCCCTGTTGGGGGAGAGGGAAGGGAAGAAGGAAGGGGAGGGGGAAGCCCATGGAGAACCCAAAGGGGAGGAGGAACAAAGCCCATTCGCCAGGAATGACGACCCTCCCCCTTTTGAAGGGATGTATGGAAAAGGAAGGTAGGTATCCAGCCTTGTCTTCCATCAAGAGCAACCAGTGCCTGGAGGGGAGGGGAGGGGAGAGGCGGTGGAGGGAGAGATGCTCTCCTGATTTTACCAAAAAGGAGCCTCAGGAGTGAATGAGGAGTGAACGAGGGAGACCATCTGGGGAATCCACCTGAATGTTTATTTTGGAATTTCCCCCTCCTCTCTCTCTTTTCTCTCTGTCTCTCCCCCCTCTGTTGTTGTTGGTTTTTGTTTTGTTTTTTGGTTTAAAGTGTCCCTTGTTTCTTGACCTTCCCCAACATGAGTCCCCTCCCCCCCCCATTCAACAAGACTTGGCAGGAACAGCAGGTACGCAAAAGACCCCCAAAATGCCTTCAGGAGACACCTGTTATTTCTGGCGCTGAGAAGACTTCCTTCGTTTCCTCTTATAGAAGCAGCAGCACCTGGAGCACAAAGAACACAGCCAGTCAATAACAGCGTCCCGGGGCCTCCCCGAAACCCCTCTCCTTCCAACACAACAACACATAGCACAGGGTGGAGCCAACCTTCTTGGAAGCCCTCGAGACTTCCTTCCCCCAGCCACCCTCTCCTGCCAAGCCAGACAATCCCAACCCAATGGGACCGTGTGCGCTCACGAGGACCACACAGCAGGAATCCATACTTTTTCTTTTCTTTTTTAAAGCGGGAAGGGTCTCCAACCTTGGCAACTTGAAGACTTGTGGACTTCAACTCCTAGAACTCTGGGAGTTGAAGTCCGCCAGTCTTACAGTGGCCAAGGTTTGGAGACCTCTCCCGCTGTAATCCATTCTGACCTCCCGCTTCTCCATCTTTTTCCACACCACCTGCATTCACACCAACCAGGAAGGTGAACATGGAAGCTTTCATTCATAAGAAGCCACGCCGTTCCCCAAAGCACAGCCCGAGCCTCCATTTTCTCAAAAAAACAAAAACAAAATGTAACCTGGACAAGCAAGAAGCTCTCAAGCTCTGGGAGGGTCTAATTAGAGGTTCAGAAGCATGAAGAAGTTTGCATGAGATGCCGTTGGGACAGATCCATATAGCACCGGAAGGCGGAGGAAAGTCCGAGTAGTTGCTCACACGGAGATTAGAGTTGATTATTTAAGGATAAGTGGGATGAAATTTTGGACTAATAAGGACTTGGGTTGTCCTGGAGTTTTCAAAAGATCTGAGGTAAAATTTTGGGAGTGTCATTTGAACAAAAGGTTCTTCTTTGCTCATTAGAAAATATGTTTTTTTTAAAAAAGGAGAAACAAACTCCTGATGTAATCTAAATTAGATGGAGATTAAGTGTTTTAATACTCTTCCTCCTTATTTCATTACAAACAAACGCAAAATTCAAACCAGGAGATGCTAATTCCTCCTTAGTTACATTTTCATCCTGGTTTCATTCATACCTTCCTATTACTTTATATAAAAGCAAATTTCCCTTTTATTTGATAGGGAACTGAATGCAAAGTTCAAATTAGTATCCTGCATAAACGTTGCTGATGGCATCTGAACACGTTGACTGTCTGAATCCTTTACATCCTAGTGTGCTCTCATTAAAGATATTTGCACTTCCAATTCCTTAAAAAAGGAAATTAAAGTGACTGTTAGGTGCATGTACCCATATTTAAAAAGCAGGGTGCCATTTCTGTTTAACATTTAATTAAACAGAATTGATACCCTATTCATTATTAACATTTATTCCTAACATCCACATTTCATCAATTAAAGTATGTATTAAAAAGATCTTCTAAACCAAAACATGCCATGAGTAGATGGAACAAATAGTTAGAAAGATTTAATTTGAAGTACTTCCTTGGAACTCCCAAATTACCTCTCACTATCTTCAAAAGTTCAACCCTCTAAAAAATAGTCTTTCTCCTCTGCTGGATGAAGTTTAATCTGTCTGTCCATGTAACACATTTCTTCTACAGTACGGATTCCAGCCTTGGCAACTTTAAGACTTCTGGACTTCAACTCCCAGAATTCCCTAGCCAGCCAGCTGGGAGTTGAAATCCACAGGTCTTAAAAGTTGCCAAGGTTGTTCGCTAGCACCTTTTTCCAGCTTGATGTCCTGCAAGTGATGGGAATTTTATCATACTCAGATGAGGATGACTGAATTAGTAATTTAACAGAGTTGAAGGGCAGCAGTTTGTTGAATGCTGGGCTAAACTGTGTCCTGGCCTGCCTGGGATAAATGACAAAAAAAAAACCCAGCTTGCTGACATCACTACAAGTTTCAGTGCAGGAAATAAAACCCAGCCAAATTATGGAAACCACAGTAGGTTAGAAAAATGTCAATCGGTATAAATTAACTATGTTAACCTTTCTTTACCCCCATTCCTGAAAAATACTTCCCACCAACTTTTGCTATCTAAGGTAGTCTTCCTTGGGAACTGATGACATCAGAATTGGGTAAGAGTACAAAACTCACAAAGTCCTTTATCTTGTGGAATGGATCAACCCCACAAAAGGGATTTGGACAGCGAGAAAGGCGGAATATACATTTAATAAATAAAGAATAAATAAAACAATAAAAGATGCTGGGGGGAGCAGGGGGAGGAGATGGCAACCTTCTAATTGCGGTGTCCAACTCTTTCAGTTCACGTACTAATTGCAAATGGTCATATTCAGCATCTTGCAAAAAAGGGTTCCTAGACAATCAGTTCCTTGACCAATTGTTTAGGCTATGAGATTATAGAGAAATACTCCAGATTTGCATTTAGGTCTAAAATAAATTTCCTCAGGTACTTGATTAGCTGATTGGTTGGTTGGTTGGTTGAGATGGAAGATATGTAGAGCATGCGATCCGGTATATGGACAAAACCTCACAAGAAATAACTATAATAAAAGAGAAAGGGAACATGGCTAGTGTTTTGACAAGGTTTTCTTTTTAATCAATGATAAAATGAACAACCAAAAGTGAAAGAAGATGATCGGTAAAACCTGAGGGGCGCCTGTAAGACACTAAGGGTGACTTATTCTGCACAGGTGGCCTCCTTTAATGATGACACTCAGGCTGGATGGTTCACAGAATGAGACAATCCAGTTTCTTATGAGAAGCCTGGAGTGGACCTGGGAAGCTTCACCTACGCAATGAATTCACTATGAAATGAAGCAGAGACACAGAGTCACATGGAAGGACCACATAGGCAAGAGTCTCTTTAACATACTATTCCCCACACTTGAGATTTCCATTTGAGGCTAGTCTTTAAGGCTCAACTCAACCACATCCACAGGCATTGGGGCTGCAATGGCCAAAAGGCAGCATGGCAGTTGGCCCAATCTACCTGGGAGGTGTTGTTTGGGAAAGAAGGATCTGCACAAAACCAACCCTGGCAGAGGTGGCTTCTCATGAACACAGGAAGTATATTTTGGAGTGTTGGAGGACTGCTGTGGCAAAAATGGATTAACCGTTGGATTAACCACAGGTACTTCTCTAGATGTACATATTGACACACCATAAGATGGCAAGGGTTCCACAATATTAGTCTATCAATTTATGGAGGTGGGCACTAAATTCTGGCTTTCCTCCTTCAAAAAGAAAGCTTGTTAAAAATGTTTCCCTAAGTGCTACTGAATAAATTCCCCTGAGAATTGGTCAGACTGAAGTGAAGAAACCAATCTTTTCCAGCTAAACAGTGAGACTGTGCAAAAACGTGTTATTGTGGAGAGCCCAGTTCATGACAGACAGATAAAAATTCTGGGCAATCACTTCTAACAATGATCTGGGTTTTTTGCCCATTGTTTTGTCTTTGGCATCCACTTCATTTTTGGCCTCGGTTCTAAATGGCACCAGAATGACTGTTTTTGCTTCCATGTGCCTGTCCATCAAGACTTTTTCATGTGCTTGTCATCAAGACTGTTCCATGTGCCTGTCCATCAAGACAAGGCCTTGCCCAAGACACCTGGCCTTTTCACGGTGGGCTTTCACAACTATGATGCTCTACAATTCCTCTACCCAGATTTGGGTCCACCTTCACAAGTGGGAAAAGCTTCGAAAGGCTTTTCAGAGAAGTTATGTGGTGCTCTGAAAATATCTAGAGATAGTTTTACCTATATAGATTTTTAAGGTCTGTGGGTTGTTGGACAGTGTGTCAATATTAGATATTTGTTACAAACATGATTTAACCCTTGCCTAAGTAGAGGAGAAGGAAGGGTAAAATGAAATGGCCAGATCCACAACTCCTGAATGTCAAATACACATAGCATTCTATGCACAATTGTACATCCAGGGGCGCACCCCACAATTATCACAAACCGAGTAAGCTGAGCCAAAGACAAAACAGCTCAGTTTCTGTTATTTGGGCTAATGCTCGGGGAAGTATCCCCTTTTTGGGCCAGGAGTGATGCATAAACTCTTTTGAAAGATTTCACACAACAGAGACACACACACACATCTATTCAAATGTTCCCTAATCTGAAAAATGAACGGGAATCCCCAAAGGGTACTGTATGGGATTTTTAAAAAGTGATTTGTCTCCTCTCTCCAAGTTCAAAAGACTTAAATGAAAGACTGTTTTCAGCATCTTTCCCCAACCTGATGCTCTCCAAATGTTCTTTATGAAGTAAAGAAGGAGTTTTGACTGATGTGAGCTGCACATTGGTAGAACAAATAGATCACTTTTTGACACCCCCAAGAACTGCTATAAAACATTGCCTCAAACATTGAGAGCCACTGCTACTCAGTATATATAAAGTTAAACTCTATGGCCTTGGAATAAGCTAGCAGCCTTTAAGATGGGAGGACTTCAATTTCCAGAATTCTGGGAGTCGAAGTCCACTTGTCTTAAAGTTGCCAAATTTGAGAAAAAGAAAACAAAATCCCCTTGCCCGATGCTTTTGGAGGCATGTTATAATTAAAAATAACAGATTCCATTACTTTGGTCTTCATGGTTCCTTCAGACCTTTGACCATTCCAAACCACCTTTCTAATTTTTTTTCTGAAGTACTAGACAGTATTTCAGAAAGAAACACAGAGAAAGAACCTGGTTCTATAAGCCACTCAGAGTCACCTTGTGGTTGAGATGGGCTGCAAATAAATTTAATAAATAAATAAAATAACAGGCTTGGAGATCCCAGGGAAGTGGGGAGCCTGCAAGTGTTGGTACATTTATTTTTCCAGTCTTATTTATGTGTTTTAACTGTTTAATTTTTTTTTATAAAAAGATGTTTTTAAATTGTGTTTTTTATTGTTTATTGGGTTCTTTTATTGAACACCACCCTGAGTCACATTCGTGAGATGGGTGGCAATATAAATTTAATAGAGAAATAAAATGTATGTTATATAGCATTCACCCCAATAATAACCCTGACCGCTTCCTGGCATTACACGGCACTCTCTGGCATTTATGATTCAATGTTTATTTTTGCATGCAAAGGTGGCACAGCAAATCTTGACAGAGGCTGTAATACCAAGAAACCACTCTCAACTGCATAACAGGTGAACCGTAGGCGTGGCCTTCTGCAAAACTGTCTTTATTTTATTTTTCTGTAGCACCAACCAAGCATATCACAAAGAACAGGTCTGATAGGTCCGTACCCCGAGGGGCTTACAATCTAAAAAAACAGACAGAAGGAAAGCATTTCTTTGGCAGAGCAAAATTTAGTGAGTGTACGAAAACAGAACATGGGGGTAGTCAATGGCTATGTGTTGTTTATTTTCACTGAAGAAGAGTCTGTAAGTCTACTGGTGGCTTTTTTCAGGGA
Source organism: Notechis scutatus (assembly GCF_049901735.1). Taxonomy (NCBI): domain Eukaryota; kingdom Metazoa; phylum Chordata; class Lepidosauria; order Squamata; family Elapidae; genus Notechis; species Notechis scutatus. The sequence goes on along the minus strand of NC_142019.1, from coordinate 8,750,360 downwards.
TAAGCTATATCCATAGCTTGTGGCACAAGAGCAGGGCGTTTAAAGAACTACCTGAGAAACAGCAATAGCACTGAGACTTATATACTGCTTCACGGTGCTTTACAGCCCTCTCTAAGAGGTTTACAGAGTCAGCCTCTTGCCCCCCCCAACAAAATCTGGGTCCTCCTTTTACCCACTTTGGAAGGACGGAAGGCTGAGTCAACCTTGAGTCTGGTGGGATTTGAACTGCCAAATTGCAGGCAGCCGGCAGTCAGCAGAAGTAGCCTGCAGTACTGCACTCTGACCATTGCGCCACCATGGCTCGGAAATAACTCCAAGGTCAGGGGTCTATCAGGAATTGCATTTGATGCGCCTTTGAGGTGCTTGATGTGAGAAAAATAAATAGGGAATCGTCACAGGAGTCCCATACAGCGGGGGTCCCCAATCCCCCAGAAGCCAAGGACCGTTCCGCTCCGTGACTTGTTAGGAACTGGGCCTCAGAGCTGGAGGGGAGCAGCGAGTATTTGCAGCTGCTCCCCAGCGCTAAAATCAGCTCCCCTTCAGATCATCAGGCATTAGATTCTTATAGGACCCTTTATGCAAAGGGATCTAGGTTGCATGCTCCCCTCTCCCCCATCCTCCTTTTGTGGAAAAATTGTCTTCCACGAAACCCTGGTGCCAAACAGATTGGGAACTGCTGCCACCGATGGCCAAATAAATCAAGGCCAAATTCTCAACCCAAACCAGAGGCCTGTTCATTTTAGATTACAAATCCGCTAACTGCCCTGACTGATACTGGTCACCTCAGAACTTTCATCACCCTTCGGGCCAAGGATGGACAGGCAGATGAACATGCACGCATGCGGAAGAAATGGGGGATGTTTTAAAATGAAAGGCCAAGGAGCTAAGTGGGGAAAAACAAACTAAAGACTGCGAGAGTTGTTGTTTGAATTGCAATCACCTGCTTCAAAGGAAAGCAAGTGGTGTTACTCAAACACCGTAGTTTTCTCGGTCCCAGGGTGGATAATTGAAATCTGGCCCAAGGGGTAAGTCAGAATCATGGGATGGGATGGGATGGGAGAGGAAAGAGTTCCCCTCACCCACACTGATATCCTGCTGTCTCATCCCATTTAGACAGAAGATGGGGCTGTTCACTGTCCATCTTCAAGAAGAAAGACCTCAGCCAAAACAGCTGGTATAGTGACAGGGAAACTTGACAAGCCGTATTGAGTTTGGGGTTCAAAACTCCCCATGATCAACCTCTTTTCTTCATCGCCACATCCGAAACTCTAAAATTCCCCATCTGGCAAAATAAGCCAAATATTATTGTCGCTGCTACCATCCCCAAATTCCTGGGACAGAATGTTTCCAATGCAGGAGCTCCAAGAATGTAAAGCTTTGAAAAATCAATACATTCTAGCATTATGCAGTTTTGAACTACTGGGAATTATTGTTGGAATGGAAACTCAATTAGAACCCAAAAGGCACTCTTTTCAGAACCCCCCAAAAAAAAAAAAAGAAACTCTTATGCTAGGTACTTTTTAACAAGTCAAACTCTGGTGTAGTTCAAAACTGCTCTCTTCTCCACTAGCTGCCCAGAGCTAGAAAAACCTGGTTATATGGATCCACATTTGGGGATCCACTTTAGACAACAGATAAGGAATTCTGGGACAAAAAGCAGGACTACGCTATTCTCACAATACAGATCCCTAGCATTGGAAATGCCCAAATCCTTCACGACACCATTGCAAAACTGCTAACAACACGCACTTTTTACCAATAAAGGGTAGGAAAAGTATATCTGCTTAAAGAAAAACCTGGATAGTTCAACCACTTTGGGGACAAACCGAGATGCCTTCATTCTTTCCAAATACTTGGCCGCTGTCTCTTTTGACGAAAAGAGGGAAGCCGCAGACCAGTGCAAATCCGGGCACCAACCTCCCTGACACCTTGCCCTAAGGAGGCCACTTCTTAACTATCTGCCCACTCGAATAATTTCACTTTGTTTTGGCCAAGCACAGCCTAGTCTGATTCACTCCCCCTTGCACGTGAACCAGAGAGAGTGACTCACCACAAGTTGAGCATTTTCAGGCAGCTACAACAGACAGTGAGAGGAGAAAGAAAGGAAAGAAAGAAAGACAAATAAAAACACAGAAAGGAAAGAAGGAAACATTAGCTCGGAGTATGATGGAAGCAAGTCACGGCAGTTCATGCATTGCGTGCATTGCGGATCTGAGGGTCCTCACCAGCTCCACCTATTTTCTCAGATGGGGTTCCTCTACCTAACCCTCCTGCACTTCCTGAGGAAGAGAGACCACGATGGGCGGTTTCTGAGACAGACAAAAAGAAGCATTGGCAATAGCCCAGGATCCAATAGGATAATAAGCAGGATAAATGTGTTCAGTGAGACCCTGGCAAATGGGAGCGGGAAGGTTTTTAAACTGCTAGGCTGGAATATATTCTTGGAAAAGAAAACCCTAAAGAGACTGCCTAGGAAGGCCCAGATGCAAACACCTTAATGCTTTGATGGACCATTAACATAACAGCACTACGACATAAGACTGATCGCTAAGAATAAAGATACAACTTTTGCGTTCGGTAAGAAGAGGCTTCTGGGAAAGCTGTCAATGAGTGGTTTTAAAGAGGAGGATGACCTGGCAAAAATCAAAGATGAAACTGGATTCCCAGCTAATTCAAGCTGTTACGAGGGATGGCTGATCGAGAAACGTCTTGGAAATAATCATTGCCTGAGATAACTGAGGGGAAACCTTGGAAGTACCATTTCCACGGAAAGTTTGGTTCAGAGGGACCACGGTGCCCCGAAGATCAATTGTGATTTCCAGAGAACATTAACATTTCCCTAACTTCCACGTCCATTGCAGATTTCAATTCTGAGCTGCAAATATCCACAGTGATATAGAAAATGAACTTTTTTCTTAGTTGTTTTGCAATCCAGATCAGACAAGCCCAGTTTCTTCCACCCGAGAGGAAAACTTCTCTTATGAAACTGGAGCAGGACGCAATGTTTTCACAGACATGCAATCCTAGATCCAATTACTTGGGAATAAAAAGATTCTCTGAACTAAGTGGGATTTGCTCCAAGTCAGCTTCCAGAGATAGGATAGGATAGGATAGGATAAGATAGAATAGAATAGAATAGAATAGAATAGAATAGAATAGAATAGAATAGAATAGAATAGAATAGAATAGAATAGAATAGAATAGAATAGAATAATTCTTTATTGGCCAAGTGTGATTGGACACACAAGGAATTTGTCTTGGTGTAAATACTCTCAGTATACATAAAGAAAAGGTACATTCGTTAAGAATCAAGAATCATAATGTACAACACTTAATGATAGTCATAGGGTATGTATGTATGTATGTATGTGTATATGTATATTTGTTTTCTTAAGTTTTCGTGGGTACTTACATGTATGGTATTTAGCTTTGTTCGGGTATTTTCAGGTATACGTATATGTATATATAGAGATGATGAGAAGAAAAGAAGTGAGCCCATTCCTTCAGCTTGACTGACCCTATATCACAAAGATGATGGTCTGTCTTTGCTTGGTAGATACAAGAGTTCTCTTAGTCATTTTATTCATGCTACAACCCAAACAGATATTTTAAGGGCTGAAGTTTAGTTCATCCCTGTAACATTTCCGGGGGGGGGGGACACCTCCTGCTGCTAAACTGCTCAAGTCTCTTCCCGCACTTTATACAAATGCAGTTAATTTTTCAAAATCAGCCTAATCTCTCCTTCCCATCTCCACCCTTTTAACCACAGAAAGTCACTGGCCAAAGTTATCAACTGGAAAAGCTAACCAAAGACCACATTTTGTCACAAGGAGATTTGTGATTTAAAAAAAAAAAAGCATTAAAAATTCTTCTCCTTCTCAGCTCGAAGGTGTTATAGAGGTTTTTTTTTTTTTTCTTAAGGGAGAAGTTGGGAATGTTTCCAAATTAATAACCTGTTTTTAAAAGATTTTTAGGGCGATGGCTTCCTCTCTTAGCTGGGGCTTCAGAACCTGAAGCACAATTAAATTTAAGGCAGAGATAAGCCTGTTTTTCTAGAAAGGACACGTGAAGTTCACCTTTAACCTAGCCAGTCGAGGATCACACCTGCCATAAAACTTACAGGAACATTGTTATGATTGTTGAAAGGCTGCTCAGAGTCTCAACAGAAGATAAAGTCAGGCAAGATAAACGGCAGTGTTCGGCCCCTAACTAAGTCTTTGAGGAAACTTCTTCTCAGTGTAAACAATCAAGTATGTCCGAATCTCCCTCGTGGAGAAAAAGAAATGGCGGGAGGAGGCTCCCTATCATGGTTCCTGCAGTGATAATAAATCATAGACGGCAGCACTGGATGGTAGAGATGGAAATAATGGCCTAACAGAAGCAAAATAAATCCCACCGCAGGCAAAAAATAACTCAGGACTTCTGTGAGCCAGAAGTTCCTTACTGAACACAAAAATTGTCTCTTTTCAAAGAGGAGTTAAAGCACAAGAGAAATTTGATTTTCAGAAGAAGACTGGGGATGGAGAAGGAGAAGGCACGTGAGTCTCTGAATGGTAGACTACTACACTATCCCAAAGAAATTGGAAGGGTTAAAAGTGCGTACAGCAATAAGGACCAAAACCTACAGCCTTAACTACTGGGGAAAATCGGTTACGCATGCCAGTTGCAAATTCTTCTGAAACCCTCCGTCAAACCTGCAGCGCATGCATCGGTCAGAAGTAGCATGACCTGGACAGCCCAAGGGAAAAGAAGCTGCACCCAGCAACGCCGTGGTTATCCATGCAGAAGGAAAGCGGGGGTGGGGAAAAAGGATCTGGCCACACATTATGGGCACGGGTGCATCCAAGCCTGGAAACACACTAACGTATTTTACATGGAGATGATGCAGGGGAAACCTGGCTTGAAAGCAAACATACTTAGCTTCTTCTACAACTTCCACCTCGGTACGGGCTGCAAGTTGTACGTTGGAAGGTGCTCCCGCTGGCTCTTCAACGTTCAACTCGCCGTTGGTTGAGCTTACCACCTGGAACGAATGCCAACCAAGAAACAAAACTCTGTTAATAAGGGAGCTAAGACCCAAGGGTGGGTCACAAGTCACATCCAATGCAGCCTCTACAGCTCTTCTTGAACCCAATACACACTAAGACATCTTGAGGTCACCGGGTTGGTGATCAACCCTATCTTCCTTCTCTCTTGCAGCCTCTTCTCCTCCATCTTGGCACATCTGTTGATCAGGAAGCCAAGAGGTTTAACACTCACAATCACCACTACAGGGGAGACTGCTTCATTCTGGCAGCCGAGGGCCAGGAAGGAAAACAGAGGATGGTTTCAGATGATGGAGGAGTTTTTTTGTCCATGAAGGGGTTTTTGTCATGCCCCAGTTGGAGTCTGATTCTGAGGGAGAGGAGGAACAGCTGACAGGGAGTGGGAGTGTGGCTCCGGTGGCTGTGGAGGAAACTGGGGAAGGGCACAGGCTGGCTGGGCATTCAGAGAAAGACCCAGGCCCATCCCCTCTTCATCCTAGGGCACGCAGGGAGGTAAGGATAAGGGAGCAACGTGGCTTGCGAGAGAGAAGAAGGCCCCGATCCCTTTTATTATTTGCAGCTAGAAGAACAGGATATAAGTGGGGCGTCTGCACACGGCTCCTTGCTGGAAGCAAAGCGTGCATTACCTTGGTCGAACCTTATCTGGGTTTTGGCGTCCTCCCAACTGTGGATGCTGAGTTATCGTTTGAAAGTCTGCAATTTATCATCCTGGCCTGCTGTGTTAATTACTTCAGTGTGGTTTGTGTTGGTTCTTTTATTTCTAATTATCTTTACTTTGGGTTCGGACTGCATTTCTGCCCTTCGTAGACTGTTTTTTGAAGAGTTTG